>NC_041381.1:458777155-458865495 GCF_002162155.2 Triticum dicoccoides | reverse complement strand
GGACTACCCAGCTCCCCAAATGACACCCCTGCCTCCCCAATCCCAGTCGGAGTGGCTCAAAATGCCAGGCCATGAAGCAACCAGGGGCCAGTTTTATGTTGTTCATTAATGTTTTCTGGAATTAGTGTGAAAACTCAACATTATTTCTTCTTTTGAATCAGAGGCTAAGTTCCAAACCACGTTTCTGTCTATGAGAAGGTTTTCTTGCTTTTCTTTTATTCTTCTTTTTTGGTCCAGGAACTTGTGGATAGAATTCTGAGGCCAAGTATAACTGAAAGCGGCTAAGAAGTTAATATGACTTGAAATGAGATGACAATAATAATGCACATACATCAGCGAACATCATGTATAGAACTTATCAAAATTAGAGAACTTGATTGTTCAACTGAAATTTAGCCGTCGGAAAATCAATAAACAGATATATACCTTGAAGGAAAGAAGTTTCCTTATACTTGTAGACAATGATGAGAAACATTTTCTAGTGCCCCCGTCACTGCATGATTGTCATCATTCAGAAGTTAAATATCACAGTAGACTGAGAAAAAAGAATGAAAATCACAGGACCTGGCAAATTAACCTCTCTTCGGCAGGTGTTGCCAGCTCATGCCTCTTTAGCAAGTCAAGAGACTCTTCAAGCTTGCCTAGAAGGAAGTAAGACTTGCAAATGAGGTATGGTCGCCAAAGTGTTGCAGAGCATTCTGCCTTTTCAGACACACTAGAAATATTTGGCTCTCCATTGGCATTAATTGAAACAGAATTTCTTGCAGCCAAATCTGCTGTTTCTTGACAGAGTTCAATTACTTCTTCATACCTTCGTAGCTGTGTAGTGTCGCAACCATATTAGTGAAGCAGTGATAAAAAAAGAATTCTTAACAATTCATCAGTGTAAAACCTCAGGCTAGAAATACATACCGTCAGCAGTGCCTCTGCTTTCATCTCCATTAAGTTATCCGAGTGTGAACTTATGTGCAATGCACTGGAGATAAGATCCAAAACCGTTTCTGCATCAGGCAATGTTCTTTTCTTAAGAAGCTCCCTGGACTGGGATATATAGTCTGCCACTCTCTGCGGTATTGGTAAAAGGATGTCAATGAGATATAATGAACAAGCAGATAAATCAAATCTTATCTCTACTGGGAAGTTTTGAACTCAGTTAAATTGTGGGTACTCCCTAAGGAAGCGATCATTCAAAAACTAGTACATCTGAACAATCCAAGAAGGGAATGTAACAATTGCATATCGATAACTAGGTGGGGCCACAAAACCAACACGAGAGATCTACGAGCATTAAGCATGTAGTCATATACTATGGGGTTTGTACGTGATTCTGGATCTTCAAGTCCAAACAGAAATCACATTAGGAGAAGCTCACACTATTTTAGCAAGACCAAACGTGATCTTCAAATTTTAGATGCAGGTAGCCTAAATGTAGATTAGCTTATATCATTGACTAGCTATTAGTGCGCACAAGATATGCCCCTGCAGCCGAAGCAAAGGAAGGTGCATCAAACAATAACTCAGGAAGGTGCGCACAAGATATTACACAGCTCCTCTAAAATAGACAAATTGCAAGCCTGGTACATAATAATTTCGCAACTGTATAGCAGAAAACGAGTAATTTGATGACTCTGTGGTTGCTTGACGATAAACAGAGTTCTCTTACAAAATAGTGCATCTAGGAATATCATGAGAATACAGTGAGGGTGTTCAATAGAAGATCCAAGCGCACATACATGACTCAACACTCAAGTAAGAATGGCTTTTCTCTCAATAAAAAGTAAAGAGTGTGCTTAAAGAAATTACATCGTGTTATCAACAACAACCCACTTCATGAATGCAGCCAAATAACATCAATGAAATAAGCTAGCCACCCAATTTTATCCAACAGAAGGTTTAGTATAACCATATTATCACCAGCAACTTAAAATGAAAAGGAAAAAACAAGCTGGTGATTCTGCAATTGAAACTACGGAAAATCAACATTCATCTATGTGTTATTGTGTGGAAAGGTATATTATATTTTGTGGACCAAGGTAGTGCTTAAATCCTAGAAAAATCTATTGCAAAAATTCCAATGCCAGCACTAATGCAGTTCTATCGTTGTTTATACACAGTTGGCACGTGGGACGAAATCCTTATTATTCTAGCCATGGCAACTATTTGCTCATAGTGTCTGGTATTGTGGTAATGACCAACATTCCTGGTATGCCAGCACCAAGGCAATGCCTAGAACAGGCACAATTTTCAGTAAAATAGCTACAATTACTTGATTACCGCCAATATTAAGCTAATCATATTAATATTTAGTCCATTTGATACCCTCTTCAGATGCAATGAAATATGGGAAGCAGACTAAGGCCACTGTTCATCGAGATGTAAAAGGCTAATCAATGTTACCGTTCCATATAGTGACATGGCTAGAATTGAACCGTGAATTGTCTAATGCAGCATAATAAGTTTCTTCATCGGAGCTGCATCCTACTGATATGACACTTGGGGCAGGTATTGACCTGTTTGGCAAGTGGCAACTCAAAAGAACTTAAAGCTTTTGAGGAGGTCAGATTTATTTCCCTAGTCCTTGTATTTCTAGTCTAGTTTAATTAAGAGTTCAATTTTCTTTGCTGGCCCATGAAGTTATATGGCCCAATCCATGTAAAACTAAACTATGTGTGCATTCCATAGCAAACCCCTGCAGTGGTCAACAGACAAGCTACCTGTAACGAACGAGCTGAAGGAATCGCCAAAGATCATGCATTACAACCAGTACTATAAAAAGGAGGCCACCTGGCGACAGCATCCTCACCTTTGCCTAGCCAAATTATTCTACATAGCTACCCAGGAGCCAAATCAGGGACTGGGCACCAGGTCCTGGCTTGCGACCTATATGGCCACCTACAAGCCTTCTTGGAGATTACGCATTAGCTTAATAGGGCAGTTGGCAGACTCTAGCCTGCCACCTAGGATCCTGATCAGGAATCATGCATTAGTCTAATCAGGGATTGCGCACCAGGTGCTGGCCTGCCACTCAACTAGCCCTTTGGTTAACACTGATTGTCTGACTGTAGCCACACAAAATACATACTTTCATAACATATTGCTAGAGAACCACAAGTCGTTCGTACGTTTTAGGGCTGACAAGACTGAAAATATAAGTTCCAAAACATACTGACATCACCAAATTGAACAGAACAAAAAAATTGAAGGTGGTTTAACATGCTGATACTATTCAATTGTACAGGATTAAAAACTTGAAGGTAACCCTTGAGCAAAAAAAACATGCCTTGACTCTTTCCAGACCATTAGAAGCCTCAGCAAACATTTTGGTGTCAGAATAAGCAGTGTTACTAGATTTCAAACAGGCTGTGTAATTGTTTGATGCGCCTTCAAGATCCCCAAGCGCAAGTTGGCAACTGCATGCGTAGATAGTAAGAAGTTAAACCTAGCAATCACTTAAGAAGTTTAACAGTAAGGAAGTACCAGCAACTGAAGTTGCTGAGTTAATGGTCTCTCCAAAGTACTCTAGTACAACAAATATCAAGCGGCAAACCAGATCAACAGAAATGTTTTCCCCTGGACTATAATTTTAGTCATGTAAAATATACCATGGCTATAACCTGAGTGACATAAGAGGAGATCTGAATTATCTGAGCATAGTGGCACTATTACAACCAGACCACACATTACTGACCTTCCAGATGCATATGAATTTAAAATTATTTATAATGCTATAAAAATATCTTTGAATCTTCCATGATAAAAAAAAAAGAACATACCACCATTGGGCATTTACCAGAATAATATACATCAATGGCCCTTGCATAAAATTTAGTTCCCGGGCTCTGATGTTTTTTGCTCAACCAGACATGCTATTGCAATCAAAAAAATACAAATCTTTAATTCTGTAAAGGCGTCAATCTCAGTGGCAGCAGTCCATCCACCTTCTCCTACACCATCTTACATGTGGGATAATCCCAATGCAAAACCTAGACGCCTCTTGATTCTACTCAAGGCGCGGCTTGGCCGAGAGGTGAGACCGATGCCAAGGGTGTGTCATGTAGCACAACAGTTATGGTTTGAAATGCTGAAGCAATCTAATTTGTTGATCCGTAGCACGGTATTTAGCTAGTATACGGAAGAATTAGTTGAGTTGAGGACAGCAACTCCTTACTTTGCAGCACGAACTTTAGCCTTAAGAAAGGTGGGGTCAATAGATGTCGCGATCGAACAATCTTGAAGAGCTTCTCTCATTCTCCCCAGAGACATTCTAGTAGCTGCGCGGTTGCTATAGCACAGCATCAACGCATGGGAACAGCGTCCAGAAGTTCCATACTGGGAAATCGAATTTATTCCACGGGTATAACACCCCTCTGCAGTAGCAAAGTGACCATTTGCATAGGCTTGATTCCCACTGGCACAAATGAAACAAACAAACTATGATATATCAAAAATTGGAGTAATCACAAACTTTTACAGTAATATATTTCTAAATGCCCTAATGATGACAATGAGATATATAGAAAAAATCAAACATGTCCAGACAAACCTTGTACGCCAGGTCTCACAAGTCTCCAAGTCTGCGGAAACTGATGCATCTCTCCTCAACTGCTCTTTCACTGAATTTTCTGTTGTACTTGTTTCTGGAGAAAACTGCATGCTTTTTGTGTCTTGTGAGCCTTTTGGTTGTACAGAAGCCTGAGTAGCTGAAGGCTTAGGCGCCTGACCAACCTTAGTCCTTAACTTCCTTTTTGTAGTATGTCTTTTTGTCGGTAAGGAACTTTCAGGATACAGTGATGCACCAAAGGTGAAGTTCAGCCCACTCAAATTTGCCGAGCTTGATTTATAATTAACAGGTTCACCAGACTCATGTGGTGTTCTGGAGTTGTTCTCTTCGCAAGTCGGCCCACTAACATTACATCCAGAACCATCAACCCAAGCTTCTGTTGTGTACATTTTAGGTTCACCATTTGCATCAACATTCATATTAGTGAAAATGGGCTGTGGTGCATCACAGAAATTTATTTCTCCATCGAAACTAGAAAAGTTGCTACCAAAATTACTCTCAGATGCATCCGCAATGGGATCTCTGCCTTCATCTTGACACGTTTGAAGATCTGCATCAATAACCAAGTGCTCAGTTGCAGAAACTAGATCATCTTCAGCACAAGTGGTATTCTGATTTGGGACACTGCTATCACAAATGTCAGTGGACTGATCACAACTCACGGATGCCTCTCTTGGCGCTTGTTCAACTGCTGCCTGATAAGGAGAACAATCCATTGGTGAATAGTCACCTGTTAAATCTGAAGCTAGTCCATTGGCGCATGTTTCTTGAGAAACTTGATGGAGTTGACCATGTTGTTTTAGCCTAGTTGGTCTTTTCTTCTTCCTCGTGCTTTTATGTGCTTCCTTTTTGTCTCTATACGCTGATTTTATATAGTCTATACCAAATAAGCTCTCTCTGGAGCAGCTAGCAGGATCTTGTTTGACCGCACAAGATTCACCAGGAGCACTTTCGCTTCCTCCATTTGGAGGATTGGAACTGAAAGACGGCATCGCATTTGCAGACGCAGAGAAAGTAGATGAATGATTCAACGGAGTAAACAGGCATGACTCCTGAAGTTTGGGCTGAGGAAAGGTACAATATCCTGGCACAGCTTCTGCTTTGCTCTGAAAGGAAAATTTAGGAGTACAAGCATCATTTGCGTTGACATTTCCAGCTGAAGGTCCTTCCTTGTTGATGTTTAATTTCTTGATTTCATCTTGCAGTGCATGTTCTGCAGCCCCTTCAGATAGAGCAGTTACACTGCTGCCACTGCTATCATTAGCCAAGTTTCTTCTGCTGCCCTTTGATTCAGAGGATACATTAGTTTGAAAGCTTGTGAATGATGTGGTCTTCTTCAAAGAAGAAAAACTTGAAGTTGCATTACTACCAAAAACAAATGGTTCTGGTTGCCGAGTAGCAGCTTCATCCTTCATGCTCTGAGATGGGATCACCTGCTCTATATTTAACTTTGTCATCTTCTCCGGAAGTGTGCTTCCCATAGTACCATGAGCTGAAGTACAAGTGCTTGTACTTGCACCACTGCCACTATTATCACCATCATCCATGACAACCCTTGCTGACTGCTCTGAAGCAGAGTATGTGCTTCCATTTCTTCCAAATACAAAAGCCTCTGGTGAACAATTTGTATCATCACTTTTCATGCTCTGTGTAACTCCACCTCCAACATTCAAATTTGATGCCCTCTCTGGAGGTACATTGGCAGCACCATTGGCAGAGATAGAAGCATTGCTATTCCCAAAGGAGAAAAATATACTGCCCTTGTCTGAAGTATTGCTTGAAGCGTTGCCAAATATAGTACCTGCAGTTCGGCCATCCCCAAAGCCAAGCACTTCAGTTTGACGACTACCACTACCTCCATCTTTCATGTACTGAAACGTGCCACTTCCTATATTCAACTGTGTTATCTTCTCCTGAAGAACACTTGCATCATGAGCACGATAATCTGCAGCAGCAGCATTGGTGCTTTCAGCATGGCCACTTTCCGGTGTACCATTTGCCTTGGTAACCTGAACTGAACTGGAAGCATATGAATCGGCACAAGAGGAAGCAGTGCTCCTACTATCAGCAAAACTCCCAGCCCCATTACTTCCAAACACAAACGTTTTTGGCCCAACTTTAGCATCCTCATTCTGTAATGGCACTTCGGTTCCTATATTCAACTGTGTCAGCTTTTCCGGGAGCACATTGGCCTCGCTGCTGCAAACCGAACTAGGTATAGTAGCACCAAAGACAAAGCTCTTCTCGGTTTGATCCACCCCCTTACCAGCACCAACGCTGCATTTACCTGGACTCTGCAGGTTCAGCTTCCCCATCTTATGGTCCAGCTTCGAAGCAGCTGATGAGCCCACATCAAACCGTGGCAGGCTGTCCCTCACGCTCCCAAACACGAAGGGAGCTTCATTGGATGACGCCGGCGGCGACTGCCTCGCTGTTGGAGCAGGTCCAAACACATTGCCCACCTTCTGGCCCTTCCCGAATTCGTAACCACCGCCACCAGCCACACTCCCCGACCCGCCACTTCCGTCCTGCCCCGATGCATCCGTACCGCCGCCGAGGAATGGATTCCACGGCGCCGAGGTCGAGGTCGAGGGCGACGGTTGCGCGCGAGAGCGGGAGGTGGTGGCCGCGTGTCGGCGCTTGGCCAGCCGAGGGGCTCGGCGAGACGGCGGCGCGGCGGAAGGGTCAGCGGGCGACGGCGCGAGGCCGAGACCTAGGTGGGGGCTGGTCATGGCGGCGGCGGCTGGATGGGGCGAGCTAGGGTTTTAGCGCGCGGGGCAGGGCGGTACCGCCCGCGGCATCCCCCTCGGCGCGGGGGCGGCGGCGGGCGGCGGGCGATCGGTGGGGAAGGTTCTGGAGAGGCGTGGAAGGGTGCGGCTGATTTTGGGGAGGGCGTGGCAAGGCGGAGGGGGGGAGAGGAGGCGAGCGAGGGCAGGGGAGGTTGCTTACGGAAGGCGGCGAAGGCGATGCGTGGGCGTCTATTGGTTTGGCAGTTTCATACTTGGGCTTCCTTCGGAGACGCTGTCCCATTTTTCAAATTTGGAAATGGCCTGGCTTGGGTCGTTCCCAGCTAGACTCTTTCCTTTTTGCCTCCAAGCATTTGTGCATTCCGGGCAATAGTCCTGCGTGAACTTTTGCGGTGTCTGTGTTCGTAAAGTTTGTACTCCCTCTGTTCAAAATAAATGTCTTAACTTTGGACTAACTCTAGTATAAAGTTGTACTTCCTCCGTCCCAAAATAAGTGACTCAACTTAAAGTTAGTACAAAGTTGAGTCACTTATTTTGGGACCGAGGGAGTATTAAAGTTGAAACACTTATTTTGGGACGAGGAAGTACTATCGTAGTATGTGCATTCATCGATCTTGTGTGAGATCCTGCATCTAGACAAGTGTTGTTGTTTTTTATTTTTGCGGGGATCTAGACAATTGTTTGAATTAAAGTATGAACTGAAAAATGGGCTATAGTTTTTGCAAGTTGTGGTTTGTTTCTTTTACTCAAGCTACAAAAAATGTTTGTGCGTTGCAACGAGAGAAGCAAATCTCATATGCCCCTAGGGACCCGTACGTGCTGCCAATTCTCCTTTTCGCCACCATTGTTGTTGATGGTTACGTTGTCTGTTCATGATCAATCCCAAGGTGATTAGCTTTTATCGTAGTGTAGCCCTCCCTGCATCAACTTGTAATTCCACATACTTATGGAGGGTGTCCTCGTATGAGTGTATGATGAGGAGTGCATTCATGCGTGTTGTGGTAAGCGCCAAAGTTCATGTCCAACTTTTTGCCTCTCTGTTGACCACTATCACTAATCTGTCGGCTCGGTCCTGCAGAGACATGGTGTTGAGGTGTGGGGAAATCTGTCAGTGTCGACGACACAAGTCTCTTAGTGTGTGGAATCAGATGAAGGTGACATGAGGGTTAGACTCACGATGACAATGTCATGGTCGGGTTTCTCAGGTTCTCAAATTTTAAAAAGGGAAATAAAGAACACTGCAGTTGCAAACCGATTTTATATATTCGGATGATCAGTGTGTCCTTGTTGAAGCTATCCTTACCTTGCACTGCATGCAACAATGTGATAGCGCAAACGCCATTGCCCTCGATCCTGCCACCGGCAGCGCCTCTACCTCCTCGTTGTAGTGTGCTGCTAGTTGAGATCCACACGAACAGTATATTATTTACCTTCCTTGGTACAACATTCCAGCCAGCTACTGCTTATAAGAGAAAAAAGAGAGACAAAAAGCACCGGAGGTAACAACCACACATATGCATGAGCAGTCTGGGACCATCATTTGTTTTGCACTATCATCAGAGAGAAAGGAAACAAATAATCAAATGTTACCGTTATCACAATGAGAACTTATATTGCTCCTCTGCTAAATATTGCAAGAGATTAACTGTTGTGTCTTATTTATTTCCTCAATTTTCTCCAGGTAAATGCTTCCTTTGAGAGAAAACTGCCTAAGAAGAGAAGTAAACAGAAGCAAGAATTGATGCATGAAAAAACATGACATGACAGATGACATCACAAACATACATTGTTGAACTGCTTTTGAGAAGTCAGAATGAGAGACCACGGATAACTACGGCTGATTCTGCAGAAGATTGTACTATAATGGCTGTCAGGATGGTCCAAATTATGCATCAAGTGTGATTGACACTACTTTTGAGCATAAGCCTTTCGAACCATACAATTACCATAATGCTTAACGGGATCATGCAGCAGGCTAGCAGCCACCCGCACATGCTACCAATACTCGTGACCATATGTGCCCACACTACCAACCTTATCTCGTCTAGGCTGCAGTCGTGCACCGTTGTTCTCTTGTTCGTCAAAATTGAGAGAGACAACTAGAGATGGAGGGAGTGTGGGCTAGGCTGCTAGGAAGCTCACTAAGGGAGTGGAGAGATGTTCTCCGGAGGGCTCGCCAACAGTTGGATTTGGTCGCCGGGCAATAGCGGACCATGGAGGGGGCGGGCTGGAGGTGCAGCTGGGGTGCCTGGCCTCCGTCTCGCTTGCCAATCGGCACTGTAAATAGAGATGGAGGGAGCGTGGGCTAGGCTGGCAGGAAGCTCACCGAGGGAGAGGATAGATGTTGTCCGGAGGGCTCGCCAACAGTTGAAACTGTCTGCTGGGCGACAATGAGCAATGGAGGAGGGTGGGCTGGAGGGGCAGCTGGGGTGCTTGGCCTCCGCCTTGCTTGCCAATTGGCAATTTCATACTTGGGCTTCCTTCGGAGATGTTGTCCCATTTTTCAAATTTGGAAATGGCCTAGCTTGGGTTGCTCCCGGCTGGATTTTTTCCATTTACTTGCCTCCAAGCATTTATGCATTCCGAACAAGAGTTGTGCGTGAATTTTGCGGTGTTTGGGTTGGTAAATTTTGCATACTAACGTAGTTTGTGCATTCATCGATCTTCTGTGAGATCCTGCACCTAGACAAGTGTTTGAGTGTTCATACCAAAAGGAGTTGAAAGTATGAACTAGAAAATGCCCATGTATTGCAACGAGAGAAGCAAATCTCACATATGCCCCTAGGGACCCATACGTGCTGCCAATTCTCCTTTTTGCCACCATTGTTGTTGATGGTTACGTTGCCTGTTCATGATCAATCCTAATACGTCCATTTTGCATCATGTTTTCCTATTGATATTTGTTGCAATTTGGAATGTTATTTCACTTTATGATACAATTCGTATGCCTTTTATCTCTTATTTGCAAGTTTCACATGAAGAGGGACATTGCCGGCAGCTGGAATTCTGGACTTGAAAGGGCCACATCAGAGACACCTATTCTGCACAACTCCAAATGACCTGAAATTTTTGCGAAGATTTATTTTGGAATATATAAAAAATACTAGCAAAGGAATTACCAGAGGGAGGCCCACCAGGCAGCCACAAACTTGGGGGCGCCCCCCCTGAGCTTGTGGGGCCCCTGGCAAGCCTCCGGAGCCCATCTTCTGCTATATGATGCCATTTGACCTAGAAAAAATCAAGAGGGAGGTTTCGGGATGAAGCGTTGTCGTCTCAAGGCGGAACCTGGGCAGGAGCACTTTTGCTCTCTGGCGGAGCGATTCCGCCGGGGAGACTTCCTCCGGGAGGGCAAAATCGAAGCCATCGACATCACCAACGATCCTCTCATCGTGGGAGGACCAATCTTCATCAACATCTTCACCAACACCATCTCATCTCAAACCCTAGTTCATCTCATGTATTCAATCTTTGTCTCAAAACCTCAGATTTGTACCTACGAGTTGCTAGTAGTGTTGATTACGTCTTGTAGTTGATGCTAGTTGGTTTATTTGGTGGAAGATTATACGTTCAAATCCTTAATGATATTCAATACCCCTCTAATCTTGAACATGAATATGATTTGTGAGTAGTTACTTTTGTTCTTGAGGACATGGGAGAAGTCCGGTTATAAGTAATCATGTGAATTTGGTATTCGTTTGATATTTTGGTGATATGTATGTTGTTGCTTCCTTTAGTGGTGTCATGTGAACGTCGACTACATGACACTTCACCATACTTGGGCCTAAGGGAAGGCATTGTGGAGTAGTAATTAGATGATGGGTTGCTAGAGTGATAGAAGCTTAAACCCCTGGTTTATGCGCTATTCCGTAAGGGGCTGATTTGGATCCATATGTTTCATGCTATGGTCAAATTTATCTTACTTCTTCTTTCGTAATTGCGGATGCTTGCGAGAGGGGGTAATCATAAGTGGGGGCCTTCTTCAAGTAAGAACAACACCCAAGCACTGGTCCACCCACATATCAAATTATCAAAGTAGCGAACGCGAAATCAAACTAACATGATGAAAGTGACTAGACGAATTCCCATGTGTCCTCAAGAACACCTTGCTTGCTATAAGAGGAAGTTTCGGCATGTACTTTGCTATAAATAGGATTGGGATACCTTGCTACACCTTTTTTTCCATCGCTACTTGTCACTTGTTACGAATTATATTTCTACCAATTATCTGTTACCGGTAATTCCAGTGCTTGCAGAAAATACCTTGCTGAAAACTGCTTATTATTTCCTTCTACTCCTCATTGTGTTCGACACTCTTACTTACCGGAAGGACTACGATTTATCCCCTATACTTATTGGTCATCAAATCCCAAGCTGATTGGCTTTGTCATCGTAGTCTAGCATGTCATTTTCGTGACCCCTCCATGCATCAAATTGTAATTCCTAGGACTTATGGTGAGTCCCCCCCCCCTTGATACGTCTCCAACGTATCTATAATTTATGAAGTATTCATGCCATGTTTGCAATAATTTTAGATAGTTTTGGTGTACTTTTATATCATTTTTATGGACTAACATATTAATCTAGTGCCCAGTGCCAGTTCTTGTTTTTTTGCATCTTTTTACTTTCACAGAAAAACCATACCAAACGAAGTCCAAACACAATAAATTTTTATGGAGATTTTTTTGTAATAGGTGTGATTTTTGGGAAAAAGAATCAACTCAAGATTGTGCCCAAGGGCTCCACAAGGCAACAGGGCGCGCCCTGTCGCGACCGGTTTTTCAGGTATTAATTTCCAGAAAATGGCCGTTGTGCTCACCAGCCCCAGGATGACTGTTAGCTGATGAGGCACCCACTTCATACAGAAAAATCCAAGCAAAATACAAAATATGTAGTACAAGACCATTCTGGCCTGTGAGTACAACAAATGGTTTCTAGTGGTTGATGGCGGAAGCGGTTTGTGAAACATCAGTGTCTATGGAACTCCATTTCCCACAGGACAGCTGACCAGGTTAACTCCTATCTTCGCGAGGCTGCTATCACTGTTGCTTACGTTCCGGGGCTGTCATCACGTCGCTCCTCTCCGTGCAAGAAATCTGGCCAAGACAATAGCCAGGGACAAGCCAGTGAGTACTTTGAATGTACTCGCGAACCTTATGAACACTGGGATAATATAAATGATAATCATGCATTGAAATATTCTATGATCACATTGTCAGTCATAAATAAAAATCTTTCATGCATGCGAGCAGGTTATTTATATGCAGCAAGAATATGCAACAATGGAGTGGAAATAAAATGGCACATTCGGGCGTCTGTGCGACACCACATAAAGGGCTTATAAGGTATATAAATAACAAACATGCCACAGTCGGGCGTCTCAGCGACACCACATAAAGGGCTTATAAAATAAATAAATAACAAGCAATGCCATAGTCGGGCGTCTCAGCGACACCATATGAAAGGCTTATAAAATAAATAAATAACAAGCAATGCCACAGTCGGGCGTCTCAGCGACACCACATAAAGGGCTTATAAAATAAATAAACAACAAGCAATGCCACAGTCGGGCGTCTCAGCGACACCACATAAAGGGCTTATAAAATAAATAAATAACAAGCAATGCCACAGTCGGGCGTCTCAGCGACACCACATAAAGGTCTTATAAAGTAAATAATCACAATGAATATCCAGGAGGTAAAACCGTCCCAGGGATACTCAATAATATAATGGGTTAGTCCATAATAATAATAATCATAATCATCATAATCAGCACAAATCACAAGCCATGATCCATGTTCTGATTAAACAATTTCTCCTCCGAAGACCGACACTTGACCCATCCCAGACTGTAGTCCTTAACCATGGACACGGATATTTGAATAGATTTAATCTCTGCAGAGGGTGTACTCTTTACCCATGAGTAACGGATTTCTTTAGTCCATCGGGACTAATTCCGTCTACGGTCTTTTAGTCGAAAACACGCCTGACTTGCACACACCAGCTTAACTTACCGGTGTCTGGAATCACCCACGACACTTGTTGAGCAAAACTTTAAGTGGGGAGGCTACAACCTCATGCTGCATGGGATCAAATTTATATCGCGTGCTCTAAGGGGTGGCCTCCCCTCTCGGTCCCAACCGGAAACACCCATGCCCTCGAACCAGGTGGCCTGACTACCGGCTACAACCGGTATCTTCCACCATGGCATCTCTGTACGGTGTGTGCTTGAAAGGGGTTGACGACTTACTGAACCGTACCCTACCTGTGGCAGGGACAAGTGGTAGTACGAGGCAATTATGGGGTTTACTGGAACAAGACTCGATCTACGATCGACTCAGGAGGTTTCAAGTATTCCCTGCATGATTAGCATAACGAATATATTTCATCCAACAGACAAAATCACCACTCATCATACTCCTCATGCCAAGCCTGACACACTCGTCTCGACGAGGAACTAGGGACAAGCTTGGGTCTACCCAAGACAGAGACCTTCCCGTTTTCCTTCCGGTAGGCACGAACGGCATACGAGGATGATCATTATCACAAACACGTCCATCTCCAACAGCAAGGAAGTTTCAAATAAGCATGTATGCAAATGATCACATCACCACATAAAATAACGAGTTCCATGTATTGAGGTGGTGTCATAAACGTGTCAAACAATGCATGCGAAATATTATGCCAGGGTTCAGAATGCTTGCCTTCTAGGTGTAAAAAGGCAGGGTGTACTCCAAAACTTTTGAAAGCCTCCTACTTTCTCTCCAAAAAATCCTATTGTAAATAAATTTGAATTAACACACATTTCCAAAACAGCACAAAAAGTTGTCTGAAATTTTTTCAAATAAATCTTTAAATAAACTAGACAATATTTGAGAGAGCTAGGAAAAAGAATCAACTCATTTGGAGTTATAATTAAAAAGTTATAGGCAGTCAAAGTTTTGGTCAAAACCTGTTATTTAAAAATAAAACAGAAAAAGAAAACGGTTCGATTATACGTACACGTCGAAGGCGTATTCTGGAAATACGTTTCCACTTAACCAGCATGGACCGCGCGGGGAGTCATTGATAGTGGGCCCGCCTGGCCCACTGGTCAGGTTTGACTGGTCTTCCCTCCCCTCCTCTTTCTCTGCCCGAGCGGGGGCAGGACTCCGGCGATGCTTGCCGGCGAACGGCGGCACCGTTCGAGTAACCGAGGTCACCCGTGGGCTCAGGGGATCGAGGCTGTCACTCCGGTAGTTGCTTTAGTCTCTGAGGTGGACGGAGCTGCCGGCGGCGAGCTCCGCAGCGGACGGCGGCCGTCGGGCAAAGTGGGTTTTCGCCCGCGGTGAATCCCGATCAAGATTGAGTAGGGGGATGGACTCATGAGAGGGAGAGGGGGCTCCTGGTGAAGAGAGTGGAGAGGGGGAGGCCCTGGTGGCGCCGGAATGGTTGGAGCAGTGGCGGCGGCTGCGGTTACCGGAGATGGGGAAGAAGACCTCCTAGGGTCGATTGGCTGCACGGGGAAACTAGGGGAGTGATCTGAGGTTGCCTGAGTGCGGGGACGAGCTCGGGGCTTCTTAAATAGGCGTTCGGGGTCGGTTCCGAAGGTGGCCGCGGATAAGGTCACTGGCGACCGCCATTTTGTAGCTAGGGCGTCGTGGCGGCGACGAGCGCTAGTGGACACGCTTGTGGATGAGCTCGCGCTGCTCCAGGGGGCAGGTGACGAGCGGGAGAGGCTCGGGCGGCACCGACCTAAGCAGGAGTTGTCGGGTAGTCGTGGTGGCTAGCTCCTGGCTTGCCGGAGATGTGGCGAGGGGCTGCTTGGCGCGTTCTGGTGAGAGGGGGAGTGCGTGGCGCAGCTATGCAGTGTGGGCCAAACCAGGGGCGCGACGAGGCGGTTCGGGCGCGGCACGTGCAAAACGCGTGCTCCGCTCGCGCCCAGAGCACACACGAGACATGCTCGACAAAATGCCAGGGCGTGCTAGAGGTCTCGGGTGAGGTTGGAGTTTAACAATCCTAGGTTAGGAGTAACTGGGAGTTTATTGGACAAGGTGGTTAGGCAAGGGAAACAAGTTCATAGTGCAAACTAAAACTCATGTCAAAACTGGTCATGCCCATAAAGTGTTTGACAGAATGCGACATGCACCTAGGCATTTCTTGGAGTGGTCAAATCTTCCAGAGTGTGGTCTCTTTAGATGAATGAGAGGGTGGTGAGGTTAGTTTGCCAAAAGAAGAAACTTGCTAGTGCAAAACTTTGAGAAAACCAAATCTGATCAGAAAGAAAAGGATATGGTTTCATGGACTAAAACTACTCCAATGGGTTCACTCTCTTGGACTTAGGGATTTGGTAAGGTGTACTACAAGCAGGAGAAAGATCATGGGTAAAGGAGCAAGTTAGAGGATGGCTGTAGTACAAATCATCAAGTTGGACCAGAATGAAAAAGAGGATGATTCACTCAATTTTTTCAAAGAACACAGCTGGGTTTTTGCATAAAGTTGACTTGCATGCTACCACTGACATCCCATAATTTTGGTGGAAGCTTTAAAGAAGTATTTAAGTAGGCTGTAGTGCAAATCTGCCCACTAGACCAGATTTGAAAATATGGTGTAGAGCTCAAAATTTCCAATGGACAGAAGATATTTTTGCATATAAGTGGTTTAAAAACATCGCATGACATCTCCAAATTTTGGTGGGATTTTTGAATGAATTTATAAAAGGGTTGCAGTGCAAATGGGACCCTAAACTTATGAAAACCCAAATTAGAGAAATAAAGATCAGGGGACAAATAATTATATAAATAATCCTACTGATAAAAGAATAATTTTATTTGAGAGGGTAAGAGAGTCCAATAAAATTGGGAAGTTTTTTCACTTGAGGTAAAAACTCCATAAAAATAAAAGGAAGAATGGTTCTGAAATCAAAAGAAAATCCAGAAAACAAAAGTTCAAGTTCCTGGCAAAATTTTAATTTATAAAATAAGGTTAAAATTTTTGGGGTGTTACAACACTACCCCCCTTAAGAAAAATCTTGTCCTCGAGATTTGTTAAGGATTGTTTTTGAAAAACAAATATTCCACGGTTACGTGTTTTTGCAAGCAGTGCATGTGTTCGAGCGGTTGTGGTTGTGAGTCTGCTGCCGTGGTGCTGCATTAATAGAAAATAAAATCCCATGTCGTGAGAAGACATACGATGCAGCAACTCAGGGAAAAGAAATCTCACTCCAGGATTTTTCGCGAGAGAAAACAGTAATATATTAGAGTCAAACCGCAACAGAACTACTCACATTAATAGAAACCAATTAATTTACTCGTCACACAAACTCAGGGTACCACGCATAAGTTACAACACATAAATAAATGTTGCAATAATAAACACAGCAGTGACGTCTAAAATGGAAACGGTAATTGGACGGGGTCCCGAGAAAACGTCTCTGGTACTGGGATACACTCTTCTTCTATCGGGGGAAGTGGATTGACCAGTCGATGTATGTGTCTCTCCTGGTCGGGCCTCAGTGGCCTGCCGATGGAGATCTGAGGGTTTAAATCCGCGAGGCTCTGGAGATAACCCATCATACGTTGGGTTAAACGCTCTTGAGCGATGACGTACTGGATGAGGTTGGTCAGGACTGGGTCTCTCTCAATTCGTCCACCGGGAAAAGATGTTACTTCTCCGGGTGCTGCACGGCTCGGAAAGTAATAATACCCTCATTCGCTGGCATAGGGTACCGTGAATTGAAGGCGAGCAAGCGCTTCGTACGCAGCAGCTTCTACGGCCATATGTGGGGTCGGCATAGATTTCCCCATGAAGGAGACCTCCGTTGGGTCTTGGTTTGGGTTTACGGGAGGGATGTGCACTGCTGCCCAATATCTCGAGGTGGAAAGGGTGATTCTAGATTTGAACAGCTCGTGCTGGGGTGGCTGGGTAGCGCCCATGGTACTGCAGGTAAAATCCCACAGTATTTTGACAAAACTACCCGGGGTTGCGTCTGGAGTTCTCAGATAAATACTAGGGCTCGGCATGGCAAGAAATGGTTGTGAGGATGGTGCACAAGGTGAGAGGTGCTTGGCAAGGTCACGCGGTGGCCTTTTTATAGCATTGGAGCTGGGTTGTTTTACCGTGGTGAAAGGTAATGAATTTACCAGTTCAGCTCCAAGGGTCGGGGTCAAGCCACAAACACACACATGTCACTAAAGTGACGTATCACTGTGGGGATCATCGGGGTGGTTTTTGGTAACTGTGCCTGGGATAGAAATTTATACCGCATGCTAACATATCCATGCAAGGCTACTATTTAAAACAGAGGCATGACAACAGGCTGCGTTTATTTACAAGGTCACAGGTTTACAAAGCGGGGATACACTGGGACTCGACACTACTCGAGTGACTTAGTCTACCTCGTTACATCCAAGCGGGCGTGCCTTGTGGATGTCGAGGCTTCTCCACGGGTCTCACCGTCGGGATTAGCTGGAGGTGGTTGAGGGACTGCAGGATCGTGGTGGCGGTGATGACCATCACGGGGATTGTTGGCCACAATCCTGTTGGAGCGTGCTCCCAGGAGGCGACGAAGCACTTCTGGGGTCATCAAAGCGCCTTGGCCGATGGCTGGGGTAGACCTCAGGGACTCGACCGGGTGTCCAAACAGCACGACTGGGTTGTCGGCGTCGGGCTCGTTCTCTTCTCTTGCCGAGGCTCGACGAACCAGCTCTCCACGAGCTGCGATTAGATCAATGGTGATTTGATCGAACAGTTCCTCTAGTGCTCCTACATAGCGCACTAGGTGCAACAATGCAGGATCTGTCTCGTGATCTTCGTTGGCAATCTGGGGTGGTCTACCATACCCTTCACGTCTGGGGTAGTAGTGGAACGAGCGACAGTTAACTCTGGGCGACAAGTGCCGGAGATGAACTATAGCCTCTCACGCCGCTAGCTGGACGGCTTGTGGCTCAAAGGAAGTTGTCCTTCCGGTGAACCTGTAGGGGCGCTCGGGCGCTAGACCCCTACCGTAGATGTGTACAGTGGCCCAGAATTGACAGCTCTCACCGCTCATGGGTCCTTGGTACACAACATATTCTGGGGGCTCTTCTAATGCATAGGCACGACGGGTGAGGTTTGCGAGTATGGTCACAAAGCCTCCAAGGTTGGTTGTTGTGGTCTCATTATGCACGACGGGGCCAGGCATTGTGGCTCGGTTTGGGGTAGAGGCTGTGCTGTGCTGTGTTGAGGCTAGCGTGCCCTTTTTATAGAAAAAGGGGACGGAGTCTTCCTTCGCACGCTTGCGAATGAGACACCTTGGGTGCTGGTCACTGGTGCGTGATCGACAGGCTAGGTTAATAGGTTGGGCACCGACTGCCAAAAGGTGTTGGGTCACTGTGTGGCTCTCTTGCACGAGAAGCTTGGCTGGGGTTCGGTTTAGGTCTGGTGGGTTGGTTTGCCTAAGTTTATTGACCTGGCTAAGATAGGATTAGCCAATGGTTAGCCTGGCTCTGATACCAAGTTTGTCGCGACCGGTTTTCCGGGTATTAATTTCCAGAAAATGGCCGTTGTGCTCACCAGCCCCAGGATGACTGTTAGCTGATGAGGCACCCACTTGATACAGAAAAATCCAAGCAAAATATAAAATATGTAGTACAAGACCATTCTGGCCTGTGAGTACAACAAATGGTTTCTAGTGGTTGATGGCGGAAGCGGTTTGTGAAACATCAGCGTCTATGGAACTCCATTTCCCACAGGAACAGCTAACCAGGTTAACTCCTATCTTCGTGAGGCTGCTATCACTGTTGCTTAGGTTCCGGGGCTGTCATCACGTCGCTCCTCTCCGTGCAAGAAATCTGGCCAAGACAATAGCCAGGGACAAGCCAGTGAGTACTTTGAATGTACTCGCAAACCTTATGAACACTGGGATAATATAAATGATAATCATGCATTGAAATATTCTATGATCACATCGTCAGTCATAAATAAAAATCTTTTATGCATGTGAGCAGGTTATTTATATGCAGCAAGAATATGCAACAATGGAGTGGAAATAAAATGCCACAGTCGGGCGTCTGTGCGACACCACATAAAGGGCTTATAAGGTATATAAATAACAAACATGCCACAGTCGGGCGTCTCAGCGACACCACATAAAGGGCTTATAAAATAAATAAATAAATAAATAACAAGCAATGCCACAGTCGGGCGTCTCAGCGACACCACATAAAGGGCTTATAAAATAAATAAACAACAAGCAATGCCACAGTCGGGCGTCTCAGCGACACCACATAAAGGGCTTATAAAATAAATAAATAACAAGCAATGCCACAGTCGGGCGTCTCAGCGACACCACATAAAGGGCTTATAAAGTAAATAATCACAATGAATATCCAGGTGGTAAAACCGTCCTAGGGATACTCAATAATATAATGGTTAGTCCATAATAATAATAATCATAATCATCATAATCAGCACAAATCACAAGCCATGATCCATGTTCTGATTAAACAATTTCTCCTCCGAAGACCGACACTAAGACCGACACTTGACCCATCCCAGACTGTAGTCCTTAACCATGGACACGGATATTCGAATAGATTTAATCTCTGCAGAGGGTGTACTCTTTACCCATGAGTAACGGATTTCTTTAGTCCATCGGGACTAATTCCATCTACGGTCTTTTAGTCGAAAACACGCCTGACTTGCACACACCAGCTTAACTTACCGGTGTCTGGAATCACCCACGACACTTGTTGAGCAAAACTTTAAGTGGGGAGGCTACAACCTCGCGGTGCATGGGATCAAATTTATATCGCGCGCTCTAAGGGGTGGCCTCCCCTCTCGGTCCCAACCGGAAACACCCATGCCCTCGGACCAGGTGGCCTGACTACCGGCTACAACCGGTATCTTCCACCATGGCCTCTTTGTACGGTGTGTGCTTGAAAGGGGTTGATGACTTACTAAACCGTACCCTACCAGCGGCAGGGACAAGTGGTAGTACGAGGCAAGTATGGGGTTTACTGGAACAAGACTCGATCTACGGTCGACTCAGGAGGTTTCAAGTATTCCCTGCATGATTAGCATAACGAATATATTTCATCCAACAGACAGAATCACCACTCATCGTACTCCTCATGCCATGCCGGACACACTCGTCTCGACGAGGAACTAGGGACAAGCTTGGGTCTACCCAAGACAGAGACCTTCCTGTTTTCCTTCCGGTAGGCACGAACGGCATACGAGGATGATCATTATCACAAACACGTCCATCTCCAACAGCAAGGAAGTTTCAAATAAGGATGTATGCAAATGATCACATCACCACATAAAATAACGAGTTCCACATATTGAGGTGGTGTCATAAACGTGCCAAACAATGCATGTGAAATATTATGCCAGGGTTCAGAATGCTTGCCTTCAAGGTGTGGAAAGGCAGGGTGCACTCCAAAACTTTTGAAAGCCTCCTACTTTCTCTCCAAAAAATCCTATTGTAAATAAATTTGAATTAACACACATTTCCAAAACAGCACAAAAAGTTGTCTAATTTTTTTTCAAATAAATCTGAAAATAAACTAGACAATATTTGAGAGAGGTAGGAAAAAGAATCAACTCATTTGGAGTTATAATTAAAAAGTTATAGGCAGTCAAAGTTTTGGTCAAAACCTGTTATTTAAAAATAAAACAGAAAAAGAAAACGGTTCGATTATACGTACACGTCGAAGGCATATTCTGGAAATACGTTTCCACTTAACTAGCGTGAACCGCACGGGGAGTCACTGACAGTGGGCCCGCCTGGCCCACTGGTCAGGTTTGACTGGTCTTCCCTCCCCTCCTCTTTCTCTGCCCGAGCGGGGGCGGGACTCCGGCGATGCTCGCCGGCGAACGGCGGCACCGTTCGAGTAACCGAGGTCACCCGTGGGCTCAGGGGATCGAGGCGATCACTCCGGTAGTTGCTTTGGTCTGTGAGGTGGACGGAGCTGCCGGCGGCGAGCTCCGCAGCGGACGGCGGCCGTCAGGCAAAGTGGGTTTTCGCCCGCGGCGAGTCCTGATCAAGATTGAGTAGGGGGGTGGACTCACGAGAGGTAGAGGGGGCTCCTGGTGAAGAGAGTGGAGAGGGGGAGGCCCTGGTGGCGCCGGAATGGATGGAGCAGTGGCGGCGGCTGCAGTTGCCGGAGATGGGGAAGAAGACCTCCCTGGGTTGATTGGCTGCCACGGGGAAACTAGGGAAGTGATCTGAGGTTGCCTGAGTGCGGGGACGAGCTCGGGGCTTCTTAAATAGGCGTTCGGGGTCGGTTCTGAAGGTGGCCGTGGATAAGGTCACCGGCGACCGCCATTCTGTAGCTAAGGCGTCGTGGCGGCGACGAGCGCTAGTGGACACGCTTGTGGATGAGCTCGCGCTGCTCCAGGGGGCAGGTGGCGAGCGGGAGAGGCTCGGGCGGCGCCGACCTGAGCAGGGGTTGTCGGGCGGTCGTGGCGGCTAGCTCCTGGCTTGCCGGAGACATGGCGAGGGGCTGCTTGGCGCGTTCTGGTGAGAGGGGGAGTGTGTGGCGCACCTATGCAGTTTGGGCCAAACCAGGGGCGCGACGAGGAGGTTTGGGCGCGGCACGTGCAAAACGCGTGCTCTGCTCGCGCCCAGAACACGCACGGGACATGCTCGACAAAATGCTAGGGCGTGGTAGAGGTCTCGGGTGAGGTTGGGGTTTAACAGACCTAGGTTAGGAGTAACTGGGAGTTTATTGAACAAGGTGGTTAGGCAAGGGAAGCAAGTTCATAGTGCAAACTAAAACTCATGTCAAAACTGGTCATGCCCATAAAGTGTTTGACAGAATGCCACATTCACCTAGGCATTTCTTGGAGTGGTCAAATCTTCCAGAGTGTGGTCTCTTTAGATGAATGAGAGGGTGGTGAGGTTAGTTTGCCAAAAGAAGAAACTTGCTAGTGCAAAACTTTGAGAAAACCAAATCTGATCAGAAAGAAAAGGATATGGTTTCATGGACTAAAACTACTCCAATGGGTTCACTCTCTTGGACTTAGGGGTTTGGTAAGGTGTACTACAAGCAGGAGAAAGATCATGGGTAAAGGAGCAAGTTAGAGGATGGCTGTAGTACAAATCATCAAGTTGGACCAGAATGAAAAAGAGGATGATTCACTCAATTTTTTCTAAGAACACAGCTGGGTTTTTGCATAAAGTTGAATTGCATTCTACCACTGACATCCCATAATTTTGGTGGAAGCTTTGAAGAAGTATTTAAGTAGGCTGTAGTGCAAATCTGCCCACTGGACCAGATTTGAAAATATGGTGTAGAGCTCAAAATTTCCAATGGACAGAAGATATTTTTGCATAAAAGTGGTTTAAAAACATCGCATGACATCTCCAAATTTTGGTGGGATTTTTGAATGAATTTATAAAAGGGTTGCAGTGCAAATGGGACCCTAAACTTATGAAAAACCAAATTAGAGAAATAAAGCTCAGGGGACAAATAATTATATAAATAATCCTACTGATAAAAGAATAATTTTATTTGAGAGGGTAAGAGAGTCCAATAAAATTGGGAAGTTTTTTCACTTGAGGTAAAAACTCCATAAAAATAAAGGGAAGAATGGTTCTGAAATCAAAAGAAAATCCAGAAAACAAAAGTTCAAGTTCCTGGCAAAATTTTAATTTATAAAACAAGGTTAAAAATTTTGGGGTGTTACACGCCCTACCCCATGGGCACACCCCTTGTCTTGTGGGCACCTCGTAGGTTGCTTCGAGCCCTTATTTTGACACAAGAAAGATAATTTCCGGATAAAATCCTCTCAAAATTTCAGCCCAATCGAAGTTACGGATCTCCAGGAATATCAGAAATGATGAAGGGCTCTAAAAATAATACCAAGAAACAAAAGACAACAGAGAGATCCAATCTAGGTGAGAGCTCCTTCTCTCCCCGTAGGACCAAGGAAGAAGAAGAATGACGGGGCCCCTTTCCCCTCTCCTCCGATGGCATCGGGACACCGCCGGGGACATCTCGTCCATCACCATCACCACCAACTTCTCCTCCGTTCTCATGGTGATGTGTGAGTAGGTCATCCTTGAGGCTGAGGGTATGTACTAGTAGCTATGTGTTCGATCTCTCCCTCCCCCCTCTCTCTCTCCCTCTCATGTTCTTGATTTTGGCACGATCTTGATGTACCATGGGCTTTGTTAATATAGTTGGATCATATGGTGTTCCTCCCTCACTATATTTGTTGTGATCAATTGAGGCTTGCTCTTTGAGGTTTCATTATTATCGGATTGAATATTTTGGATTTGGGATCACTCGATGTATGTCTTGCGCGTGGATACCCATGGTGACAATGGGGTATTCTATTGAGTCACTTGATGTATGTTTTGGTAATCAACTTGCGGATTCCTGAGGCAACATTGGGGTAATCTAGGCATAGAGGTTGATAACATTTTCGTCCTACTTTCTCCAATAGAAACTTTGGGGGTGATCTTTGAAGTTCTTTGTGTTGGATTGAATATTATGAATCTGAAATTGTTTGATGCATATCGAATATTTGATTCATGGATACTTGTGGTGACATTGCAGTATCTAGGTAACATTAGAGTTTATTGATGTGTATCATATGGTGTTATTGTAGTACGAACTCTAGGGTTGTTTGTGACACTTATAGGGATGGCTCAATTAATTGATCGGAAATATAACTTTGAGGTGGTTTTCTACCTACAACAATTTCATCTTATGTTCTCCGCTATTGATAAGAACTTCGGAGGGATTCCTTGTCGCGCGTTGAGGGATGGGCATATAATTCAATTATCCTAGCACTGTTGAGAGATTGCACTAGGGAAAGTATGAACCCTAGGCCTTGTTTCTAAGCGTTGGTATACCGTTTTGCTCGCCTTTTCCTACTTGCTACCTTGCTGTTTTATTTATTCACATTATATAAACCTATTTCTATTATCCATATTACACTTGTATCACCATCTCTTCGCCGAACTAGTGCACATATACAATTGACAATTGGATTGGGTGTGTTGGGGACACAAGAGATTTCTTGTATTTGATTGCAGGGTTGTTTGAGAGACATCTTCATCCTACACCTCCCACAGATTGATAATAGGTCATCCACTTGAGGGAAATTTGTTGTTTTCCGACAGAACTCTACACTTGGGGGGCCCAATCGAGTCTGAAAGTGCAATCCTGCCCTTAATCATATTTTGATGTTGATGACAACACATATGCTCGGGACTAATCATGTTTATCAAGTATATCTCAGGATTATGGTTCAAAGACCGTGTGCATGGATCATGACTAGGGACAAAAAGCATATAACTCAAGAATGGAGATACAAGATGTTGAGTTCATTTATGGTTTGTTCTTGAGTATAGGGATCCCGCACTATTAAGAGGGGATCGATGGATCTAGTGAAAAACTTGCTCAAAAGCCACTTTTTCTATACCTTGCCTTCGGAAGTCCGGTGTTCTACGGACGTCCGGTTCCTCTTGATTGCCCGGATGTCCGGCCATTTCCGGACGTCCGGCGTTCCACAACAGAAGCATTTCTACGAATGTCCGAAACTCTCCGGACGTTCGACACTTTCACAACAGAAGCATTCTTACAGACGTCCGGACTCTCCGGTCGTCCGTGCTCCGGATGTCCGGCCCAGCTCGGACGTCCGTATCCTGTACACTGGGTTGTGGCTCACATTCTCATAGCGGCCGGTCATCCGATGACTGTCGGACGCCCAGACCTATTTGTGCCTCCGGACGTCCGACGTTCTCCGGACGTCCGACCCATCCTGTACCCCAAACGGTCACTTTTACTCACCACCTATATATATACCTCTCCCTTCCACGGGATAAGGTTGACCATTCACTTTGAGCCTATCAAGAACACTCCTCACTCTCTCTCTCATTCATCCACACAAAATCCTAGATTCCCAAGTGTTCTAGGAGCATTTGAGAGAAGTTCTCCAATCAAGTGATAGATCCACTCCTTCCCTTTCTTTGCACCAAAGGAATTCGTGACTTGAGCAAGTTTTGAGCTGTTCCCATCGTTCTTGTTACTCTTGGAGGTTGGAGACTCCTAGGCGGTAGGAGTCATTCGGAGAGGAATCGAACTTTGTGATTACCCTCAGAAAAGTTTGTGAGGGTTTGGAGACCACCCCAAGGTCTACCACTAGTGGTTGAGAAACGCCTCTGTGGTGTTGTCTCAAAGGGAGAATAGGGTGAGCCTTCGTGGCGTTGGTGTGCCTTCGTGGTAACATCCACCTCTCTAATGGTGACTAGCTTCCCTCCAAGGAAGTGAACATCGGCATACATCCTCGTCTCCCGGAGTTGCGGTTATTCCTAACCCTAACTCTCTACTTGTGGTTACTTGTCTCTTTACACTTACGTACATTATATTGTGCTTGCCTACTTACGTGTTTGTGCTGTTTGCTTACTACTTTGTGCTCACGTGCAATTGTTAGGCTCATCTTCATATTCTGCATTATTGCCTAAAATTGCCAAGTAATAATTAAAATTTGTAATTGTACCTATTCACCCCCCCTCTAGGTCCATCTCGATCCTTTCATTTGGTATCAGAGCCTCGTGCTCTATTCTTGTGGCTTAACCGCCCTAGAGCGAGATGAACCCAGATGGGACTCCCCTGGTTGTAGATCCTAAGGATAAAGGCGAGGTTTCTTTTGAAGTCAAGTCCTTTACGTCTCAGGATCTAGAACGGGCCCTTGCTAAGCAAAAAGAGGAGCATGATGCTTATCTTGAGGCCTTGGTCCAACCGAGATTAGCCACGTTGTCTGCGGTGCTTGCACCACACTCAAGTGGTGTGGGTTCGAGGCCAACCGTGCCTACATCATCACTTGGTCAACAACCTCCTAGCAATGAACACGCCAGTGTTCCTTGGCTTTATGCAAGACCTCAGGTTGAGAAACCAAGATATAATCCTCAAGGCAAACCTCCTTTACTTAGTGCTACTTCCGATTTTGCTTTGTGGAGAGTTGCTATGCAGGATCATCTTCGACATGGAAACGATGAGATGCTGGAGATTATAGAGTATGGCTATCATGTGGTTGATCCAAAGAACCCCACACCAAGAGAAAATATGACAAGAACCTCAATGACACGACAATCATGTGTATAAGGAGAGGTATGGATGAAAAGCAAAGGAGACCGTTCATACACATCAGATGTGCCAAGGAACTATGGGAAAGTATTATACGATCCAGGACTGGCACCTCTACCCTCCGGAGTGCTCAATATGAAATTGCCAAGGGGCAATTGCAAAAACTTTTGTATGGAAAAAGGTGAAACCCCCAATCAACTCCTTGAGCATCTCATGACTCTCACTGCGGATATTGAGTCATGTGAGTGTGACAAGACTCAAGATGGATTCAACATGACTAAGAGGTTTCTTGTGGATAAGTTGCTTCATGCTCTTGCTCCATATCATCATCAAATGGTGTGGGACACAAGACAACACCATACCTTCAAGGAAATGACTACAAATGACATCATATCCACCTTCCAACTATTTGAAGAGTCAAAGGCTAATGCCACAAAACATCTTGCCATGCATGGTTCCCCATCATCAAAGATCAATCTTGCATTGAAGGCCAAGCAAGTATGTGAAGATGAGCAAAGTGAAGAAGAAGAAGAAGAAGATGATGATGAAGATGGTAATGAGATTGAATCCGACGAGGGACCTTCGTATGAAGACATGGCTCTTTTTGTCAAGAAGTTTAGCGCGGGAAAATTCAAGGGAAGATTTCAAAAGAAGAAAGTAAGAAAATGCTACAACTGTGAAGAAACCAATCACTTCTCCAATGAGTGCCCTTATGAGAAGAGAGAAGATAAACCAAGGTTTCCCAAGACCTTTCCCAAGAAGAAGTTGCCAAATCCTTTGAACTCCAAGTTCAAGAAGAGAGATGGAAAGGCAATGGTTGCTCAAGAAGAATCTGATCCGGATGATGTTAGTGGTGTTGCCGGAGTTGCTCAAGACTCTCAAAACACGTTGAGGTTAGTAAACAAGAGTGGTGATGTGGTCACCTACAACTACATGAAAGATTACAAGGGCAACGCTCACAAGTGCCTAATGGCAAAGGCCATGGTTGAAGAAGGAGAGGACCAAAGCTCTTCTGACAAGGTCAAGGTAACTCCACGATCAAATCCTCCTCTTTTCACACCTTCTACTCCTAGTGATGAGTATCTTGATGCGGAGGATAGCTATGAGGATGATGATCTAGATGATCCTATGATTGCTAAACTTAATAAGTTCATGTGCTCCCTCAAAGGAAAGAAACTCACTATGTTTCATATGCTTATGGAGATGGTGAGTAAGCACACCATCACCATTAAGGAACTCGAAACCCTCGTCACCGAGGAAAAGGAAAAGTGTGAAATCCTTGAGCGAAAAGTCCAATATGAGGAAGCACGAAATGATGAACTATGCTTAAAATTGGTGCAAATATTGATGTTCACACTAATGATCTTGCCTCCTTGAAAAAGGCTATTGACTCTTGCGAAGAGTTAATGAATGATAAAAGTAAGCTTGTGAAGTCTCATACTTCTCTATCTAAGGATTGTGAGCTTCTATCCGTGTCTCTCAAGACTAAGGAAGGAGAGCTCACCGTTCTTAGAAAGAGTTTTGAGACGCTCAAACTTACTTATCTTGAAACTCTAGCCAAGGCTTACTCTTCCCCTATTATAAATGTTGATGCTTGTACTACTAACTCTAGTAGTGATCTAGCATCTATTCTTGAGGAAAATTGTTTTCTCAAGGCTCAAATTGAGAAAGGTCTCATGACATGTGCTCAAGGGCAAAAGAATCTTGATGAGATTTTGAGCCAACACAATGAGGTGTTTGCCAAAGAGGGACTTGGGTTTGACCCGAGCACAAGCAAGAAGAAGACATCCTCTCAAAAGTGCACAACTCCTCTAAAAGAAACATTTGTAAGAGAAGGGCACAAGGAGAAAGGTAAGGTTGTGAGTGGGAAGGCCACAAGGGACATGCCCACTCTCAACAAGCCAAAAGAGTTCATGCCTCCATCCTATGTACTTCGTAAGACTAAGGATGGAGAAGTTTATGCAAAGTTTGTTGGTCCTCGAAATGCATTTCGGTTTTATGCTATTTGGGTCCCTATGACCCTTGTGACTAACTTGAGAGGTCCCATTGCAAAATGGGTGCCTCTAACCAAGTAATAATTGTGTGTAGGTTGCCTTCTCCAGTGGAGTAAAATGGGTGATTGATAGTGGATGTACCAATCATATGACCGGAGATAGCAAATTACTCTACGACTTCATGGAAGCTATTCAACCATTTATGAGCATTATGTTTGGTGGAGGTTCAAAAGGACAGGTACTTGGGTTGGGCAAGGTGGCTATCACCAATGACATGTCTCTTGCAAATGTCATGCTTGTCCAATCCCTTAAATACCACTTGCTTTCTGTTCGCCAATTGGCTTCTATTGGTTATGATACACTCTTTGGACTAACGGATGTGAAAGTCTTTAAGAGAGATTGTCGGTGTCAAAACTGGCGGATCTCGGGTAGGGGGTCCCGAACTGTGCGTCTAGGCGGATGGTAACAGGAGACAAGGGACACGATGTTTTACCCAGGTTCGGGCCCTCTTGATGGAGGTAAAACCCTACGTCCTGCTTGATTAATATTGATGATGTGTGTTAACAAGAGTAGATCTACCACGAGATCAAGGAGGCTAAACCCTAGAAGCTAGCCTATGGTATGATTGTTGTTCGTCCTATGGACTAAAGCCATTCGGTTTATATAGACACCGGAGAGGGCTAGGGTGACACAGAGTCGGTTACAATGGTAGGAGATCTACATATCCGTATCACCAAGCTTGCCTTCTACGCCAAGGAAAGTCCCATCCGGACACGGGACGAAGTCTTCAATCTTGTATCTTCATAGTCTTGGAGTCCGGCCGATCATGATAGTTCGGCTAGCCGGACACCCCCTAGTCCGGAACTCCCTCAGTAGCCCCTGAACCAGGCTTCAATGACAACGTGTCCGGCGCGCATGTTGTCTTCGGCATTGCAAGGCGGGTTCTTCCTCTGAATAATTTATAGAAGATTGTGAACACCAGGATAGTGTCCGGCTCTGCAAAAATAAATTCCACGTACCACCGTAGAGAGAATAGTATTACACAAGTTCAATCTGCTGACGTATTTTGTGGCGTGACGTCACACCATTACCAAGCCTTTACTCGAATTGTTTTTATTGTATCACCTCAGCACATTTAGCGAGGCGGTTTCCTTGGCACGTCTTGTCGAAGCAGAGATCGTGTTCCCCTTATTCCGGGATTCCCATCAATACGGACGTGGGTAACCCAACCGCGCCATTGATTGTGACGCTTGGGAGATAAGCGAGTTTTACCAGGCCGGTGGGGACACATGTTTTTGTCCGCCCATATAAGGGGATAAAGATCCAACCCTTTTACCTGCGCCTTCTTCCTCCTTGGCTTATCCATCTCCGCGAACTCGAGCTCCAGCGCCCAAGTCCGCACTTCTCACCTCAACCTTCTCCAACTATGTCCGGAGCGGGAGGCAAGTGGATGGCCTCCTCCGTCACGGAGGGGCAGATCCAGAAGCTGCGCGACGCCGGATATTTGTCCGGCGACATCGCGCACCGGCTCCCCGACGAGGGAGAGCTCATCCCCACCCCTAGGCCCCATGAGAGGGTAGTATTTCTTCCCCATTTCCTCCGCGGACTGGGCTTCCCACTTCATCCCTTTGTCCGGGGGCTCATGTTCTACTACGGCCTAGATTTCCATGATCTGGCCCCAAATTTCATCCTCAACATCTCGGCGTTTATCGTCGTGTGTGAGGCCTTCCTCTGCATCCAGCCCCACTTCGGCTTGTGGCTCAAGACCTTCAGTGTCAAGCCGAAGGTTGTGAAGGGCAGCCAAGCGGAGTGCGGAGGTGCCATGGTGGGCAGGATGTCCCACGTTACGTGGCTGGAGGGCACTTTTGTGGAAACCATCAAGGGGTGGCAATCGGGGTGGTTCTACATCACCGAGCCGCGTGACCCTAATTGGGCAGCGGCCCCCGAATTCAGATCCGGCATCCCTACACGGCTCACCTCCTGGAAAGAGAGTGGCCGGATCTGGGGCGATTCGGAGGAGCTGACCGAACTCCAAGCCTACATCCAAAAGCTGGTGGACAAGAAGTTCAAGCTTGTCAACATAGTCCAGGTCATGCTCATCCGCTGGATTCTCCCATGCCAACGACGGGGCTTCAACATGTGGGAGTTCGATCCGGCGCAGCACCAGACCCTGAGCGGGCTCTTCGACACTACGTACGAAGATGTATGGAAGGTGCTGTTCAAAGGCGCCGAAGCTCCCGCATCCACTACCGAAGATCGCGGATTCCGCTGCAGCGTCCAGCTGACGAGGTAAGTGATTTTGTCACTTGTTCTCCATAGTTTGACTCTATGTGGGATCTAAACTCCCTTTACCTTTGACAGGAATGGCTGGCGAAGGCTGAACGGACTATCTGTCCGGCCCCATTGCCAGAGGACCCAGCGGACGCTCGCCTAACGGGGCTGCTGGCTCCGGCACCCCACGTGGTGCCGGAGAAGAAGGCCAAGAAGAAGGCCACGGGGACTCGGAAGAGTTCCCGTTTTCAGGTGCTATCGGATGATGAATCCGAGGCCGACTCGTCCCACCAAGGTGAGGAGGAGAAGAAGAAAGCCTCTCCCCCAGCGGGGGGAGGGAATAAAAGGAAGGCCTCCCCAACAAGGGAGGCCGAAGGGTCCAAGAAGGGAAAAACTCTTCCCCCGAACTGCTCCACCAACGCCAGTGACGACGACGAAGACTGGCCTCCAAGGGCCAAGCCCCTGGCGAGATCGTAAGTATCCGGACTCCCGAATAACTTCAAGGTTTTTATTTTCCGCCACATAATGTCTTTCTAATGCCGCATACAACCCTGCAGTCCGCCTAAGGATGATCTTCCCGCTTCGTCGAGCGGGTCCTTAGGTGCGTCAGATATGGATTCTCTTCCGACGGTCTCCACCCCCCGTGATGCGGATGATGCCGAGGTGGGATCCCAGGAAGGGACCCACCAGGAGGAGGAGGCCCCGGGGGTGTCGCAGGACAACCTCCCAGACTTTGCACCGGACTCGGCCCCGGAACCCACATTGGCTCCGGAGTCCGGCGGGCGACCCCTTCGTAAGAAGGGCAAGACCGTGACGCCGGCAGCCTCCGTCCAACCGGAGGCGCCGTATAACTTGCTGGAGGCGCTCAATGGCGCCTCCATTGAAGAGGAACACCGCACTGTTATGAGTGCGGTGATTTAGAAGGTTCAGCTTGCCAAGAGCGGGCTGACCGAAGCCTGCAGCAGCCTTCTAACAGGCTTTGAGGTAAGAATTTCAATATGTATAAAACGGTACCGCATAACAGTAGCACCTGATGCTCGGTTCGGTGTTCGGAAAGAAAAGCCGGACTGAGGATCTAAAAAGATATACACAGGAGTCATAATAAATATGTCAATATGGGATTGCAGGCTGCGCTGCTGACCTCTGCCGCACTGACTGCGGAGGTCAATACGTTGAAGGAAAGCCTCGAGCGGTCCGAGAACGAGCTCGGCCGTGCCAAGAAGCAGCTCGAGGACAAGGAAGGTGAGTAATACCTTACTAAAATTGTACCTTACAGAAAAGGATTTTGGTTGCAAAAAGAATGACAAGGATAAAGTGGGTATTGCAGGGGCCACTGACGAGGTGGCGACCCTGAAAGAGGCGGTGGCCGCGGCTGAACGCAATGCGGCCACGGAGCGCACCGAGCGAGAGAAGCAGGAGGCGCGGGTGGCGGAGGTACAGCAAGAGCTCCAGGATCTCGTGAAAAAACATGAGAGCCTGGAGTGTGACTCGAAGACTCGAGAGTCTGAGCTTGCAACGGCTCTTGAGAGTGCCAAAGCCGCTAAGGCCGAAGCCTACAAGGCCCTCTAGGAGATTGAGGCGGTGAAGAAAATAGCAGCGGGTAAGGCATTTTTCATGCAAAGTAAGCATGTGAGTGTTAATTACCTGTTGCTTACCCGAATTCGGAGCTCTCTAGGAGCGTTCACAGATCTTCCTCGCAGCGTGTCCGATGCTGCCGCATTCTACCGGGCCGAGGAGGGGAGCTCGATGGAGAAGGTCTTCTGGTCTCAGTATGCTGAGGCCGGACATCCGGTGCCCCTTAGCGACCAGCTGAAGCAGCTGTTCGAGCTCCACAAGGCGTCCGAACAGGCCATGAAGGGCCTCATAGTTCGGCTGTGGCCTAAGGAGGCCATGCCTGGGAGCTACTTTGGCCTGGTGCGGCGGTTGGTGGATGCGTGCCCGTGGGTTGAAGTCATCAAGCACTCCGCCTGTATTGAGGGTGCCCGTCGGGCCCTTGCCCGCGCAAAGGTGCACTGGGGCAAGATGGATGCCCAGAAGCTTGTGACGGACCCGCCACCAGAGGGCAAGGAGCATCGCACGCCCGAGATGTATTATAAGAGTGTGCTGAAGGGCGCCCGCACTATTGCGGGTGAGTGCTCCAAAGATGTAATATTTGAGTAGACTCGCATTTTGTTATCCTGTGCACTGAAAACTTAGTTCATATGCGGTAAGCAACGCTTGTTAATTTAAAATATTACCTTCTATGCAGCTGTTTATCAAATCTGAGAGATGGCAAGTCGTCGGCTTCAGCCCCCATGCCACGAGTGCTGGGGTGTTCGGGATAAACTTGAGCACTCTTGTTCCCATTTTTGGGTCCATCTAGGGAGGCGCTCAACACAGCGAACAAGGCAACCGGACTTATAATGCTTGAACACTCTCACTTAGCCATAGAATTCTATAATTTTAAATTTCGGCGAAGCCCCTAGTCTTCGGAAGGCCAAATTTGGGGCGCTATCCACGCCTGGGTCGGACAAGATCCGGCTCCTCGCTCTAAGCGGCATAAGTCTTTAAGGACTCGCAAAAAACCTCTTCGAACAGCGACCGGCTCTCGCCTCATCATGACGGTTAGTTTTAGCTTTCTCCACTGAGGCGTTAACCCAGCTCAACTGGGGCGCAATCGCAGTGGTTCTCCCAGTGCTACCTTAGCCGATACAACGAAACGTAAGGTACCAAAACATGGGAGCCGGGCAAACCCAACTATTGACCCAAGACATGATTCGGAGCCGATGCATATAGTGCTATAAGTTCGGGGTGCTGCACTTGTGAAAGTGTTCGGACTTATCACACCATGATGCGGGAAACATAAGCCCCTGGTGTATTTTAGCCGTACCAAAGTGTACGGATGCAACATGCCGTAAATGAACATATGTATAAAAAGGAAATGCAATTATAAGCAAAAAGGTGCTGCATTGTTTATTTAAGAAAGACTGTTGTAAGTGCAGAACGATACAAATGGTGCGATAAGCAAGGGATGGGACTATTAAACATGTCCCCCTCCAGGGGTGGGCTGTCGAATGGTGCGTAAAACAGATTTAATGCTTGTAATGGAGACCACCTGGATATTCGTTGTAGCCTTTATCCTTCCCTGGCTGTTGCATCGTTAGTTCGGCAGGTCTACTGCCGGACAGGGCCTCTGACGAACGGAGTCCTGTGGGTAAAAAAGGAAAAAGAAAAGAAAAAAGAACGACACACTTGAGCGCCCCTGGTGTGGTTGAGCCGTAGTCTGGGCTTATCGTGGTCGTGCCCCTCTCCCCATGCCCATGGTATCTTCAGAGCGTAATGGTGTACGCGAAGGACCTGTTTTGACGTTTTACAGGGGCCGGGGTTGGGGCCGCACTGCTACGCATGCTCGGAACGTGCCAGGTGGTCTTGTTGTAGGTTACTCAGGGCACGCTTAGCTGTGTCCGGCCGCTTAACGGCCGGACTCGAGAATTGCCTTAAGAGGCTGCATTGTACTTCTGCCGCGAGAGCCGCTATATGTTCCTCTGTTCGGAAAGAACGTTTAGTGTTTCCGTTGACCGTGATGACTCCTCGAGGGCCTGGCATCTTGAGCTTGAGGTATGCGTAGTGCGGCACCGTGTTGAACTTTGCAAACGCGGTTCGTCCGAGCAGGGCGTGATAGCCGCTGCGGAATGAAACTATGTCTAAGATTAACTCCTCGCTTCGGAAGTTATCCGGGGATCCGAAGACCACTTCCAGTGTGACTGAGCCTGCACAATTGGCTTCTACACCTGGTATGACTCCTTTAAAGGTCGTCTTGGTAGGTTTAATCCTTGAGGGGTCTATGCCCATTTTGCGCACTATATCCTGATAAAGCAGGTTCAGGCTGCTGCCGCCGTCCATCAGGACTCTGGTGAGGTGAAATCCATCGACGATTGGGTCTAGGACCAATGCGGCGAATCCACCGTGGCGGATGCTGGTGGGGTGGTCCCTTCGGTCAAAAGTGATCGGGCAGGAGGACCATGGATTGAACTTCGGGGCAACTGGCTCCATCGCGTATACATCCCTTAGGGCACGCTTCCGCTCCCTTTTGGGTATGTGCGTTGCGTATATCATGTTTACCATCCGCACCTGTGGGGGGAAGCCCTTCTGTCCTCCATTGTTCGGCAGTCGGGTCTCTTCCTCGTCATCACTATGCAGCCCCTTGTCATTGTTTTTGGCAATTAACTTGCCTGCCTGCTTGAATACCCAACAGTCCCTATTGGTGCGGTTAGCTGGCTTTTCGGGGGTGCCGTGTATCTGGCACAAGCGGTCGAGTATTCGGTCCAAATTGGACGGACCCGGAGCAGTTCTTTTGAATGGCTTTTTCCGCTGACCCGGTTTAGAGCCTCTGAATTCGGCATTGACTGCCGTATCCTCACTATTGTCGCCGTTAATGCGGCGTTTGTTTTTGTTACGACGCGACCTACCACTACGGTCCTTGATGTCCGGACTGCCAGAATTTTTGCTGAGGTTGTTGCTGCGTGCTAGCCAGCTGTCCTCACCCGCGCAGAAGCGGGTCATGAGTGATGTGAGGGCTGCCATGGATTTTGGCTTTTCCTTTCCTAGGTGCCGGGCAAGCCAGTCGTCGCGGATATTATGCTTGAAGGCCGCGAGGGCCTCCGCATCCGGACAGTCGACGATTTGGTTTTTCTTGGTTAAGAACCGTGTCCAGAATTGTCTGGCCGATTCGTCTGGCTGCTGAATTATGTGGCTTAGGTCATCAGCGTCTGGTGGTCGCACATACGTGCCTTGGAAGTTATCGAGGAATGCGGCTTCCAGGTCCTCCCAACTCCCAATTGACTCTGCTGGCAAGCTGTTAAGCCAATGCCGGGCTGGTCCTTTAAGCTTGAGGGGGAGATATTTGATGGCGTGAAGATCATCACCGCGGGCCATGTGGATGTGAAGAAGATAGTCTTCGATCCAAACCACGGGGTCTGTTGTGCCATCGTAAGATTCGATTTTCACGGGTTTAAACCCTTCGGGGATTTGATGATCCATTACTTCATCTGTGAAGCATAGTGGGTGTGCGGTGCCTCTGTACTGGGCGATATCACGACGGAGCTCAAAAGAGCTTTGTCTGTTTTGTTCGGCCCGGCCGGACTTACTGTGTCTGGCGTGATGGTTGTCGTCACGTATCGTGGGGCGCCCACGCGATCCATAGATCGATCTTAATTGTCTTGCCTTATCCTCCAATATATCTCGCAAGTCTGGAGCGTTCCCCTGTGGCCTTGTGCTTTTCGAGCGATGCCGGGGTACGGGTCTAGTGAAGGGCCTAGAGGCCTCTCTGTCGCGACCACGGGGTGGTCGGTCAGCCGTATTGTCTCCTGGTGATGCGGGTTCATACGCTTCCTCCTCTAATCGGGGGAGCAGCTTGCGTGTAGGGTAGCTTTTGGAGGGGCGTTCGAGCTCATGCTCTTCGGCCGCGAGGACTTCAGTCCATCTGTCAGCTAGCAGATCTTGATCAGCTCTAAGCTGTTGCTGCTTTTTCTTGAGGCTGTTCGCCGTGGCCATAAGCCTGCGTTTAAAACGCTCTTGTTCGACGGGATCCTCAGGCACGACGAATTCATCGTCGTCGAGGCTTGCTTCATCTCCGGAGGGAGGCATATAATCCTCTACCTCTTCTTCTGCCGCTCTCTCGTGAGGGCTGGCGTCTCCGTCCTCCTGCGCTGCATCTTGCTGGAGTGGATTGTCTTCGGCACTGTCCGGTGTATTATTATCTCCGGTGTCGGAGTCTTCATTCTTGCTATGGCGGGATTTAGAGCGGTGCCGCTAACGCCGGCGCTTGGGCTGCTTCTTGGAGGGTTCATCCTCCGCTGTTTCTTCGCCATTCCCATCCTTTGGGATATCCACCATGTATATGTCATACGATGAGGTGGCTTTCCAGTGCCCAATAGGCACTGGTTCTTGGTCGTCTCCGGCATCGTCGTCCATACCGTCGATGTCTTCGGAGTCGTAGTCTAGCATGTCGGTTAGATCGTCGACAGCGGCTACCAAGTGGGTGGTGGGTGGGCTTTGAATTTCTTCGTTGTCCGCATCCCAACCGTCCTGACCGCAGTCCGGCCAGGGCTCTCCTGATAACGAGAGATACTTTAGCGAACTCAAGATGTCGCCAAAAGGTGAGTGTTGAAAGATGTCCGCTGTGGTGAACTCCATGATCGGCGCTCAATCGGATTCGATCGGAGGGGGCGCGGGAGGTTTGGAGTCCGACGAGGAGTCCGACACCTCGGAGTCACGAGCTTTATGAGGGACAAGGTCAGTGTTCGACTCTATCGCCGTAGAGGTTGCAGCCCCCGAGGCGGTGTCGAGCCATCCGTCCTTGATCTGTGCAGCCGGCTCTGAATTGAAGATCGGAGCGGGTTCGAGTGCGGCCTCCAGGGTACTGTCCGGCTGCAGAGCTAAATCATGCTCGCCGTGACAGTGCGGCACGCTCGGCTGTGGCTCGAATCCATCGAGGATCAAGTCCCCGCGGATGTCAGCCGTGAAGTTCAAACTTCCAAATCTGACCTGACGGCCAGGGGCGTAGCTTTCGATCTGCTCCAGATGGCCAAGCGAATTGGCCCGCAGTGCAAAGCTGCCGAATACGAAGATCTGTCCGGGGAGAAAGGTCTCACCCCGGACTGCATCGTTGATGATGGTCGAAGAAGCCATCGAGCCTATCGGTGACGACACAGAGGAACTCTCAATGAAAGCACCAATGTCGGTGTCAAAACCGGCGGATCTCGGGTAGGGGGTCCCGAACTGTGCGTCTAGGCGGATGGTAATAGGAGACAAGGGACACGATGTTTTACCCAGGTTCGGGCCCTCTTGATGGAGGTAAAACCCTACGTCCTGCTTGATTAATATTGATGATGTGTGTTACAAGAGTAGATCTACCACGAGATCAAGGAGGCTAAACCCTAGAAGCTAGCCTATGGTATGATTGTTGTTCGTCCTATGGACTAAAGCCATCCGGTTTATATAGACACCGGAGGGGGCTAGGGTTACACAGAGTCGGTTACAATGGTAGGAGATCTACATATCCGTATTGCCAAGCTTGCCTTCCACGCCAAGGAAAGTCCCATCCGGACACGGGACGAAGTCTTCAATCTTGTATCTTCATAGTCTTGGAGTCCGGCCGATCATGATAGTTCGGCTAGCCGGACACCCCCTAGTCTGGAACTCCCTCAGAGATACTCTCGAAGTGGCTTTTGTTGGAGAGTTGGATGGAAACCTTTACACGGTTGATTTCTCGAAGGAGAGCACATTCCATGCAACTTGTCTAATGGCCAAGGCTGACTAGGGGTGGCTATGGCATCGCCGGCTAGCCCATGTCGGCATGAGAAATCTTCAAGATCTCTTAAAGGGGAATCACATCGTTGGACTAACAAATGTCTCTTTTGAGAAAGATCGTGTGTGTAGTGCATGCATAGCCGGGAAGCAACATCAATCAAAGCACCCACCCAAGAACATAGTATCTACTTCAAGGCCCCTGGAGCTCCTTCATGTGGATCTTTTTGGGCCTCCTTCATGGGATAGTCTTGGTGGGAAAAAGTATGGGCTTGTCATTGTTGATGATTACTCAAGATATACATGGGTCTTCTTCCTCAAGTCCAAGGACGAAACGAAGATCACCTTCATTGATTTTGCCAAGCAAGCCCAACGCAAGTTTGACAAAGAAATCCGGGCAATAAGAAGTGACAATGGCTCTGAGTTCAAGAACTATACCTTGGAAGAATTTCTTAGTGATGAAGGGATTGAGCATCAATACTCAGCTCCATACACTCCTCAGCAAAATGGCATAGCCGAAAGGAAGAACCGTACACTTGTAGAGATGGCAAGGTCCATGTTGGATGAATACAAGTCACCACATAGTTTTTGGGCCGAAGCTGTCAATACCGCATGCCATGCATCAAACCGGCTCTTCCTCCGCACTATATTGGAAAAGACTCCATATGAGCTTCTAACTGGAAACAAGCCAAATGTCAGGTACTTTCGTGTATTTGGGTGCAAATGTTTCATCCTCAACAAAAGAGAAAGGTTAGGAAAATTTCAATCCAAAACAATTGAAGGTATATTTGTTGGTTATGGATCAAACTCTCACGCCTATAGAGTCTACAACAAATCCAATGGATGTGTTGTAGAAACTTGTGACGTGGCGTTTGATGAATTTAATGGCTCCCATGGGGAGCAAGTTGATCTAAGTGATGTAGGTGAAGAAGATTCTTCTCAAGACATTTTGACCATGGGTGTTGGTGCACTTCTTCCTATGGAACAAGAACCTCATGATGATGAAGAAGAAGATGGAAGTCTCACACATCATCAAACTACTTCAACATTCATACCACCACAAGCTCCTATTGTTCAACCGATACCCTTAGCCCAAGTTGAAGAGGATGATGAAGTCTCTCTTAATGATAATCATCAAGAACAAGATCATCATCAAGAGCAAGAACAAGAAAGTCCAATCATTGATGATGAACCTCAACAAATGCAATATGAACAAGAAGATCCTCCTCCACACGTGAATGATCCATATGTTGAAGATGTGGATGATGGACATGAAGTTGAACCTCGTGAAACCCTCACCTCCATCATGCCTCGAGTGGCCGGTCGTGTTGATGTTGACAAAATCCTCACCGGCATCTCGGAAGGTAGAGTCACTCGTAAACATTTGGCGAACTTTTGTGCTCACTTCTCGTTTGTGTCTAGTATTGAGCCACTCAAGGTACAAGAGGCATTGATGGACAACGATTGGCTAGTTGCTATGCAAGAAGAGTTGAATAGTTTTGAACGCAACCAAGTGTGGTCATTAGTCAAGAGGCCATCTACCGAGCACAACGTCATTGGAACAAAATGGATTTTCAAGAACAAGCAAGATGAAAATGGTGTAATCATCCGCAACAAGGCAAGGTTAGTGGCACAAAGGTACTCACAAGTTGAAGGTTTGGACTTTGGTGAGACCTTTGCCCCTGTTGCCCGTCTTGAATCCATTCGCATCTTACTTGCCTATGCCGCATTCAATGGTTTTACATTACATCAAATGGATGTGAAGAGTGATTTCCTTAACGGTCCTCTACAAGAATAAGTATATGTGTCACAACCACCCGGGTTTGTTGATCCCTTTCACAAAGACTATGTGTATAAACTTCATAAGGCTTTGTATGGCCTCAAACAAGCACCTCGTGCTTGGTATGATCATCTGAAGAAGTTTTTACTCAATGATGGTTTTGTGAGAGGGGTGATCGACCCCACTCTTTTTACTAAGAGGGACAAGGGTGATTTGATCCTATGCCAAATCTATGTAGATGACATCATTTTTGGTTCTCCTAACATTCATTTGTGCAAGAAGTTTGCGGCTTCAATGACCAAGAATTTTGAAATGTCACTCAATACGGATTTGAAGTTCTTTCTCGGATTCCAAATTCAACAATTTCAAGAAGGAATTTTCTTATCTCAAGCAAAGTACCTCAAGGATATTTTAGAAAAGTTTGGTATGTCTGATGCTAGTCCATGCAAGACACCCATGGCCACCAAAATTACTCTCACCGAAGACACAAATGGTACTCCTTTCGACCCATCTACTTACCGCTCTATGATTGGTTCATTACTTTATCTTTGTGCATCTAGACCAGACATCATGTTCAGTGTATGCATGTGTGCTAGATTTCAAGCTTTCCCTATGGAAAGTCATCATAAGGCGGTTAAGCATATTCTTAGATACCTTGTTCACACCCCAAAGTTGGGCCTCTGGTACCCCAAGGATGCTAAGTTTGATCTCATTGGGTACACGGATGCGGACTGGGCTGGAGACAAAGTGGATCGTAAGTCCACATCCGGTGCATGTCAGTTTCTTGGACGATCCTTGGTGAGTTGGTCCTCGAAGAAACAAAATTGTATTGCTCTCTCTGCCGCAGAAGCTGAATACATTGCTGCTGCTAGTTGTGCAACTCAGGTGTTATGGATGAGGCAAACTTTGAAGGATTACGGTATCACCTATAGAAATGTGCCTCTTCTGTGTGATAATGAAAGTGCCATCAATATTGCTGAGAACCCCGAAGATCATCTCCGCACCAAACACATTGATATTAGGTATCATTTCTTGAGAGATCATGTTGAAAAGGGTGATATTCACATTGATCACATTGGCAGAGATTTTCAACTAGCAGATATCTTCACCAAACCTTTAGATGAAGCAAGGTTCTGTCAACTTAGGTGTGAATTTGGTATCTTGGAGCTTGACAACATTATGTGAAATCTAGTACCCATTCATGCATGAATCTAATGTCTTGTCATGATGTAGGCATATACGTAGGGGAAGACCTTCAATTCATGAATCTTCTTACCCTACTTAATGCATAAAAAGAACCAACACTCTCAAAGTATCCATGGGTCTAGACCTATGGTGCTTTAACATGATGGAGTAGTGACTATGCACTCAAAGTTCAAATCTTTCCGTGTCATGTCATGTCTACTCATACATTGTGGCATTAGCCACCACTTGTAGTATATGGCTATGATTGGGTGAGGTAGGGTATTAGTTACTACATAAATAAATTTTTACCGAGAAAAAGAAAATTGCCTTCTCCTCATCATGATCATCACTTGCACCTTTGCCTCCTGTCAAACTTCTGGCGTCGGACGTCCGTAGGTTCCGGACGTCCATGTGGTTCTTCAATGCCGGTCGTCCATAGGCATCCGGACGTCCGTAGATTCTTCTCTGATTACCATCGACCGGTCGTCCGGCCTCTCCGGACGTCCGTAAAATCGACTCTGGTTCCCGTAGTTGGCCTTGACGCCGAAACGACGGACGTCCATAAGACTCCGGACGTCCGTAATAAACTTTCTGTTACAATCTGCCGGTCATCCGTAGCCGTCGGTCGTCCGTACAATCATCTCTGTCATCCTCTACTTTCTGTTGGTCCCGACTCGGTCGTCCATACCTCCCCGGACGTCCGGATGCATATTCGACTCCGGTCAGCCGTAGGGTCCGGACGTCCGGACGTTTTTACTGGTCACTATATATACTTCATGGTAGGGTTTCTCAGTTGACCACATCCTCTATCCGCTATTTCCCCACCGCCGCCGCCACTCCTGCCGTGTGGCCACTCACCGCGGCCGCACGCCGCCGTGCCCCTCGCCGGGGTTTCTCTCTGCCGCGGATCTGCGGCCCGCTTGGCGCTGCTCCAGCCCGTCCAGCCCGTCGGCCACCTGCTCCAGCACGCCGCTCGTCTCCTCCGTGTTCTTCCTTTCAAGGTAGGGCACAACCTTCCCCCCTCATGCATTCACCCTGATCTATGGAGGGGTGTTGATATGTGCCTTTCCTTCTCCCCTAGGTCACGATGCCTCGGTCCAAGCACTCAGCTCGCAAGAAAGTCGCCGGAGGGCCGACTCATCCGTCTCGTCGTGGTGGCTCCGACGACTCCCAGGAAGAAGATCGCCCTCGGAAACGTGCCGCTCGTCCTCCCAGCTCGTCCAGTGATTCCTCCTCGGAGGGGTCGGACTTTGAGGATGAGCTTGAGGAGGTGGATCCGTCCCCGATGGTTGGTGTTCGCGTCGCTGCACCCAAGCCGGGCACTCGTCGTCCAACCTTTCACCCTCCTCCTCCTCCGGTGCAACCCCACGGTGATGCCCGCCACATCTCAATTGAGCCTCCACTGCCCCTTGGCCGTCATGTTAAGCGTTTCAACAATGTGCCAAAAACTTCATATCTTAAATTGCATCGTGATGTAGATCAATTTACTGTTGTTAGGGATTCTCAGGATAGTCGCTTTCGCACAAATGTCCAAGCCGACATCTTCACCATGATTGTCATCCCTAAGGGCTTGTCACTTCATGTTTGCATTGATCTTGAGCACATTCGCACTCATCCGGAGAAATATCCGGGAGCCATTGAGCTCATTGAGTCGTCCAACCTAGCTGCTCCATTCGCCTTTCAACATGATTTTAACCACGCTGCCATCCATCAATTTTATGCCACATGTTACTTTGCTCCTGATAACACTGTCACATGGATGACCTCCGACACTGCACTCACATCATCTTATGCTTAGTTTGTCACTGCCCTTGGATTTCCCGACACTAGGTTCAAAATCCACAAGGATGACCCCAACCATAAGCCTAAGGGCATTGCGGTCTGTATGGATCTCCTTAGACCTATATCAACTTTGTCTGCCACTGGAAAACAAAAGGGTCTAAACCAAGTCTCCATTTGGCGCTTTCCATTCAACATCATTTACCAGTGTGTCATCCGCACCATCTATCCCAAGATGGTTTACAAGGGCTCCTGCAGCAGCTACTGCATTGATCTCATGCATCGCCTCTTCACATCTCCTAAAGGGAAGATAAATGTCCCACATTTTTTATGGCATGAAATCCACCTTGCTAGCTTCCAACACAAGAGGGCTTTTCCTCATGCACCTTTTATTCAGGCTTTTATCGAAAGTGTAGCTCCCTTTCCCATTGCCCGCACTCAGGTTCATGAGCGATGGGTCATTCCCGCTCACATGGCGGCTGATCATGTTCCTCCTCCTCCCGCTACTGCTAGTCGCACCGCCGCTAGTGTTCCTTCTCATGCTACCCATCCTCCTTCCAGTGCTACCCCCTTTGGGCGCATTGCTCATTTTCTTGGGAAGGCTCACTCAGCCATGATGAAGATGTTCACCTACCATTGCTCCCAACACCACGACGTGGTCACTCGCATGGTCACTTCCAAGAACGCTCTGAAGGCTCGTCTGAGAGACTCAGGAGTGTATGATGTGAGTGATGATGAGCATCTTCCTGCAGACCCCCCTTCTGACTTTGGTTTTCCCTCCGGTCCTGAGTGGGCTGATTTCTTCGACGAGGCTGGTGGCAGTGGTGTTCATGATGATGATGATGAGGATGATCTCTAATGCTATTATGTGTTTTCCCCTAGTTCTTTTTTTGGATACTTGATGCCAAAGGGGGAGTAGGCTCTATATGCATGTTTGTCTAGCTCATTATGTAATCAAACTTATTGTTATGGTTATGTTTTAGCTTGTACTGAACCTATGTTATGAGTTTGTTGAATCTGAGATTTGGTGAACCTACATGTGATGAATCTATATGAAGTTTAACTCTTGATTATCGTGTGTATGAGATTTGGTTATATTGGGGGCATCATTTTGAGGGGGAGCCCTCATCATTTTTTTTCTATCTGTGGTATCACTTTGAGGGGGAGCTCGCTCGCTACTCATTCTTATTATGGTTATTGAGCTCCACAACAAATACTTCCGATTACTATTATGAGTATGCATATGAGTTGTCATCAACTACCAAAAAGGGGGAGATTGAAAGTGCAATCATGCCCTTAATCATATTTCGATGTTGATGACAACACATATGCTCGGGACTAATCATGTTTATCAAGTATATCCCAGGATTATGGTTCAAAGACCGTGTGCATGGATCATGACTAGGGACAAAAAGCATATAACTCAAGAATGGAGATACAAGATGTTGAGTTCATTTATGGTTTGTTCTTGAGTATAGGGATCCCGCACTATTAAGAGGGGATCGATGGATCTAGTGAAAAACTTGCTCAAAAGCCACTTTTTCTATACCTTGCCTTCGGACGTCCGGTGTTCTACGGACGTCCGGTTCCTCTTGATTGCCCGGACGTCCGGCCACTTCCGGACATCCGGCGTTCCACAACAGAAGCATTTCTACGGATGTTCAGAACTCTCGGGACGTCCGACACTTTCACAACAGAAGCATTCTTACGGACGTCCGGACTCTCCGGTCGTCCGTGCTCCGGATGTCCGGCCCAGCTCGGACGTCCGTATCCTGTACACTGGGTTGTGGCTCACATTCTCACAGCGGCCGGTCGTCCGATGATTGTCGGACGTCCGGACCTATTTGTGCCTCCGGACGTCCGACGTTCTCCGGACGTCCGACGTTCTCCGGACGTCCGGCCCATCCTGTACCCCAAACGGTCACTTTTACTCACAACCTATATATATACCTCTCCCTTCCAGGGGATAAGGTTGACCATTCCCTTTGAGCCTATCAAGAACACTCCTCACTCTCTCTCTCTCATTCATCCACACAAAATCCTAGATTCCCAAGTCTTCTAGGAGCATTTGAGAGAAGTTCTCCAATCAAGTAATAGATCCACTCCTTCCCTTTCTTTGCACCAAAGGAATTCGTGACTTGAGCAAGTTTTGAGCTGTTCCCATCGTTCTTGTTACTCTTGGAGGTTGGAGACTCCTAGGCGGTAGGAGTCATTCGGAGAGGAATCGAACTTTGTGATTACCCTCGGAAAAGTTTGTGAGGGTTTGGAGACCACCCCAAGGTCTACCACTAGTGGTTGAGAAATGCCTCTGTGGTGTTGTCTCAAAGGGAGAATAGGGTGAGCCTTCGTGGCGTTGGTGTGCCTTCGTGGTAACATCCACCTCTCTAAGGGTGACTAGCTTCCCTCCAAGGAAGTGAACATCGGCATACATCCTCGTCTCCTGAGTTGCAGTTATTCCTAACCCTAACTCTCTACTTGTGGTTACTTATCTCTTTACACTTACGTACATTATATTGTGCTTGCCTACTTACGTGTTTGTGTTGTTTGCTTACTACTTTGTGCTCACGTGCAATTGTTAGGCTTATCTTCATATTCCGCATTATTGCCTAAAATTGCCAAGTAATAATTAAAATTTGTAATTGTACCTATTCACCCCCCCCCCTCTAGGTCCATCTCGATCCTTTCAGAGTCTACAAGAATAAACTTGTGTAGTAGACATCACCCCTATGAGTGTATGATGAGGAATGTCTTCATGCGCGTCGTGGTGCTACTTTGAGCTGCGTTGGGATTTCCTCGAAGAGGAGAGGATGATGTAGTATGGTAGAGATAAGTATTTCCCTCAGTTATGAAACAAAGGTTATCAATCCAGTAGAAGAACCAAGCAACACTACGTAAACAACACCTGCACACAAACAACAAATGCATGCAACCCAACGCGTAGAGGGGTTGTCAATCCCTCAACGTTTACGAGGAAGATTAAATTTTATAGTTTTTGATTGATAGATTGGACCAAAATAATAAATAAAATAAATAAAAGAAAATTGCAGCAAGGTATTTTTAGTTTTAATATGTGATAAAAGATAGACCCGGGGGGCCATATTTCACTAGAGGCTTCTCTCAAGAAAATAGCATACGGTGGGTGAACAAATTACTATTGGACAATTGATAGAAAAACAAATAATTATGGTGATATCCAAGACAATGATCATACATAGGCATCACGTCCGAGACAAGTAGACCAAAATGATTCTGCATCTACTATTATTACTCCACACATCGACCGCTATTTAGCATGCATCTATTGTATTAAGTTCATGGAAAAATGGAGTAACGCCTTAAGCAAGATGACATAATGTATACAAGATAAACTCACGTATGAATAAACCCCATCTTTTTACCCTTAATAGCAATGATACATATGTGTCATGTCCCTTTCTATCACTGGGATTGAGCACCGTAAGATCAAACCCATTACAAAGCACCTCTTCCCGTGGCAAGATAAATTGATCTAGTTGGCCAAACCAAACCCATAAATTGGAGAAGAAATACGAAGCTGTATTAATCATGCATAGAAGAGTTTAGAGATAACTCAAATAATATTTATGGATAGATCTGATCATAAACTCACAATTCATTAGATCCCAACAAACACACCGCATAAAGTCATTACATCAAATAGATCTCCAAGAACACCAAGGAGAACATTGTATTGAAGATCAAAAAGAGAGAAAAAGCCATCTAGCTACTAACTATGGACCCATAGGTCCGTGGTAAGCTACACGCGTCTTCGGAGGGGCAGCAAGGATGATGAAGAACCCATCCGTGATTGATTCCCCCTCCGACAGAGTGCCAGAAAAGGTCCCGAGATGGGATCTCACGAGAACAGAGGCTTGCGGCGATGGAAAAAGTATTTCGTGGACTCCCTTGTAGGTTTTCTGATTTTTTTTGAATTTATAGAGGCGGAGTTAGTTCAAACGGAGGATCGTGGGCCCTACTATGTACTAGGGCGCGCCCCAGACCCCAGGCGCGCCCTGGTGCCTAGTGTCCACTGCTTCGTCTTCTCATCCCCTCCCGAAGCTTCCAGGGTCCCTTGTCGGCAGAAAAAAGTTTCGTGGCTTTGGACTTCGTTAGATATTGGTATTCTGTAAAGTAAAAAACAAGCAAAAAGCAGCAACTGGCACTGGGCACTAAGTTAGTAGGTTAGTCCCAAAAAATGATTGAATATATATATATATATATATATATATATATATATATATATATATAACATCCAAGATTGATACTATAATAGCATGGAACAATAAAAAATAATATTATTTTTGACTGAAAATAAAAAAATATATAGATATGTTGTTGGAGACGTTTCAAGCATCCCCAAGCTTAATTCCTGCTCGTCCTCGAGTAGGTAAATGATAAAAACAGAATTTTTGATGTGGAATGCTACCTAACATATTCATCATATTTTCTTTTCTTCATAGCGTGGATATTTGGACTTGAATGATTCAAAGCAATCTATAATTTGACATGAAAACATCAATACTCAAGCACATCAACAAGCAACCATGTCTTTCAAAAGATCAATGCTAAAGAAAGATATCCCTAGCCCAGTGCGCTCGATCATTGATCCATTCATGAAACACATTCAAATATTAGCTACATCCAATGCCCAAGTATGACAATAGTGTTCCCTAGTTGGTGCTTTGTAAGAGAAGATGGAGACTCAAATAAAAATAAAATTGCATAGAAATGAAATAGATAGGTCTTTCGCATAGAGAAGCAGAGATTTGCAAATGTGCTAGAGCTCAAAGCTTAAATTTATGGATAAAATTATTTTGAGAGGTATGCTTTTCCTGTCAACAAAAATGAGCGAGAATTCCCAATATCTTCCATGCTAGATAAATCATAGGCGGTTACCAAACAGAAAAAAACTTTATATCCTTTCCACCATTCTTTCACAATCCATGGCTAGCCGTATCCATGGGTGCCTTTCATACCAACACTTTCCAAGGAATTTATTGTTAACATCATTTTTTTTTCATTTCGGGACTGGTGATAATCCCCAAGTGCAGGGAATCATCATAGCAATTCCCAAAGGTGGAAGTGATAAGTATGGAGTGTCGAACCCACAAGGAGCTAAAGGTAAGATCAATATTCTCTCAAGTCCTATCTGCCACTGATACGACTCTACATACACCAAACCTTTGCTTCCAACTAGAAACGAGAAATAAAACTACGTTGTGGGTATGAAGAGGATAACTTTGCATGATATCGGAGAGCTAAAATATAAAAGTAGGCGTTGTTATCATAAAGTTAGAATATATTACTTAAGTATTATAAATAGCGAGTGTGGAATAATGATGGGTCGGTGTGTGGAATTATCCTAGGCAATTGTTAACAAGACCGGTAGTCGTCATTGCAATTTCATATGAGGGAGAGGCACAAGCTAACATACTTTCTCTTCTTGGATCATATGCACTTATGATTGGAACTCTAGCAAGCATCCGCAACTACTAAAGATCATTAAGGTAAAACCCAACCATAGGATTAACATATCAAGTCCCCTTTATCCCATACGCAACAACCCCCTTACTCGGGTTTATGCTTCTGTCACTCAAGCAATCCACTATAAGCGAATCATGAACGCATTGCAACACCCTACAGCGGGAATCCCTCACAACTGCGCGACACGGAGGGCACAGTAGGACAACACCAAAATAAAACATACAACTCATACCAATCTAGAGCATCAATCAACCCAAAGACAAAGGATATCTACTCAAAACATCATAGGATGGCAACACATCATTGGATCATAATATGTGGCATAAAGCACCATGTTCAAGTAGGGATTACAGCGGGGTGCGGGAGAGTGGACCGCGTAAAAGAGATGAGGATGGTGATGATGATGGTGATGTTGATGAAGACGATCACCACGGCGATGATTCCCCTCCCGATGGCACTCCGGACCCACCGAGAGAGAGGAGGAGAGGTTCTCCCCCTTATGCTTCCTCCTCCATGGCCTCCCCCTGGATGGGGAGAGGTTCTCCCTCTGGACCTTGGCCTTCATGGCGATGATGGCCCCACTGGATCCTCCTCCATGGCCTCCGGTGATGATGGGCCCCTCCGGCAGGGTGCCAGAGAGGGCCTAGATTGATTTCTCGTGGCTACAGAGGCTTGCGCCAGTGGAACTTCCGATCTAGGTTATTTTCTGAAGGTTTGGGTATTTATAGGAGAGGTTGGCGTCGAGAACAAGTCAGGGGGCCCCACAGAGAGTCCACGAGGCACAGGGGCGCGCCCTAGGGGGGGCGCCCTCCACCATCATGTGGCCCACAGGACTCCCCTCGAGTAACTCTTTGTTCCAGTATTTTTTATATTTTCCAGAAAAATTCTCTGTTGATTTTCAGCGCATTCCGAGAACTTTATTTCTGCACAAAAACAACACCACGGTAGTTCTGCTGAAAACAGCGGCAGTCCGAGTTAGTTCTAATCAAATCATACAAAAATCATATAAAACTATTGTAAACATGGCATGAATACTTCATAAATTATAGATACGTTGGAGACATATCAACTGGGCATCCCTATTACCTTCCACACTCTCGTGCAATGACAAGTGAATAAACACTCATCGTGAGAATAAAATACATAGCATGGAAAATATTGGCCAACCCCTGCCGCTTCATGAGCGGTACAGGCACACAAAACGGAAATTCATTTTGAAAAATAGAGTTGGCACACATTCTAATTTACTTATAACTTCATGGAAATACTGCATATAGGTAGGTATGGTGGACTCATTTGACACAACTTTAGGTTTAAGGATTTGGATGCACAAGCAGCATTCCCGCTTAGTACAAGTGAAGACTAGCAAATAGATTGAAAAGCGACCAACGAAAAAATGAAAACGGTCATAAACGCATATTGAACATAATTAACACTGAATAATGTACCACAAGTAGGATATAACTTCGTTGCATAACTATTGACTTTGTGTGCATGCATCGGGAATCACAAACCTTAACACCAATATTCTTACTAAAGCATAATTACTTACCAACATGACTCACATATCACTATCTCCATATCACAAAAATATTGCAAGGAATCAAGTTTATAATATCCAATGATCTTTATGAAAGTTTTTATTATATCCCCCTTGAATATCCATCACTTTGGGGCCAAATTCATATCTTGTGCAAATTACCATTACTATTATCGACTCCCAAAAGGATATAAGTGAAGCATGAGAGTGCAATTATTTCTTCAAAAAAATCAACTCTCAAAATAATATAAGTGAAGCATGAGAGTGCATTTCTTTAAAATATAATCATATCAACTCTCAAAACGATTTAAGTGAAGCATGAGAGTTCAAGCATTTCTTCAAAATTTAATCACCACCATGCTCTAAAAGATTTAAGTGAAGCACACAGAGCAATTGCCTAGCTCAAAAAATTTAAGTGAAGCACACAGAGCAATTCTAACAAATCATGATAACATATGGCTCTCTCAAATAGGTGTGCCCAACAAGGATTATTGTGACAAACTGAAAAGCAAAACAAACAAAGACTCATATATATTACAAGATGCTCCTAGCAAAACTCATGATATGTGATGAATAAAAATATAGCTCCAAATAAAATTATCGATAGTTGGAGGGGATGCCTTCTGGGGCATCCCCAAGCTTAGTCGCTTGGGAGTCCTTGAATATTACCTTGGGGTTCCTTGGGCATCCCCAAGCTTAGGCTCTTGCCACTCCTTATTCCTTCATCCATCATAATCTCACAAAAAACTTGAAAACTTCAATCACAAAAAACTCAACAAAACCTTGTGAGTTCCGTTAGTATAATAAAGCAAATCACTACTTTAAGTACTGTTGCATTATAGCTATTGTATTCTAACTTCTCCATGGCTTGTACCCATCGATACAATCCATAGTTTTATCAAAACAAGCAAAACAACGCATCAAAAACAGGATATGTCAAAAATAGAACAGTTTGTAGCAGTCTGAACATTGAACATACTTCTATAACTCCAAAAATTCTAAAAAATTAGAAACACACTGAAATGTTTTTGGAGTTTATGATTTTTCTTGAAGGAAGCAAATTAATGAAGGAGAACAAAAAAGAGAAAAACTATTTACACGGGAAAGCTCCCAACAAGCAAAAGAAGAAACCAGAAATATTTTTGGGTTTCCTTTTAATACTACAACTAATTAAACTAGAAAGAAAAACTGAAAAGAAGCAAGAAATATTTTCGGATTTTCTCAAAGTTTTTCAAACACACAAGAAGAAAGCGAGAAAATAAAACTAACTTGAATTATATAATGAAAGAGGATGAACACCGACAACTGGAATGAAATGTGTGAACATGAATGTAATGTCGGTGGGAAATACGTACTTCCCCAAGCTTAGGTTTTCTCCTAGCTTGGTAATCACCATCCTGTCCCATATGAAAGTGCTGAGGCGGCGTCACCTGAGCGTCCCAATCGTGGACCTCCTCCTCTGCCGCTGCCAATGCATTCCGGTAAGCAATGATGTCCTTTGATAGGACGGTGTATCCGTTCCAGGCATGTGAGTCAAACAAAGGAGGTGCAGGCAACAGAATAATATGACGAGTATACTCACTAAAAATCAAGTTATAACGAATGTGGTGCAGAGGCACGGGAACATCAATAAAGTGGTGTTCCTCCATTGACTTGTGATCTAGATAAACTCTAGGCAACAAGTAATCATGGGGGCGTATCTGAACATTAAAGCATCTCGCTAGGCGAGTAGCATAAATACCACCATGAATTTTGCCATTAGTCATGTTAGTGTGCAAGCAGCGTGCAACGATAACACCAAAGCCTGTAAGTGTTGTTGTTTGCTACTTGTAATCTGTGTTGGTATTTCCCCGAAGAGGAGAGGATGATACAACACAATAGAGGTAAGTATTTCCCTTAGTTATGAAACCAAGGTTATCAATCTAGTAGGAGAACCAAGCAACACTATGTAAACAACACATGCACACAAACAATAAATACTTGCAACCCAACGAATGAAGGGTTTGTAAATCCCTCAACGGTATTGAGATAGATTGAATTGTACAGGTTTTGGTAAATATATATAACAAAAATACAAAATAAAATAAATAAAAGAAAATTGCAGCAAGGTATTTTTGGTTTTAATATATGATAGGAAATAGACTCGGGGGCCACCGTTTTCACTAGAGGCTTGTCTTGAGAATAGCATACAGCGGGTAAACAAATTACTATTGGGAAATTGATAGAAAAACAAATAATTATAACGATATCCAAGGCAATGATCATGTATATAGGCATCACGTCCAAGATTAGTAGACTGACTCCTGCCTGCATCTACTACTATTAGTCCACACATCGACCGCTATCCATCATGCATCTAGTGTATTAAGTTCATGGAAAAATGGAGTAATGCATTAAGAAAGATGACATGATGTAGACAAGACAAACTCACGTATGAATAAACCCCATCTTGTTACCCTTAATAGCAATGATACATGCGTGTCATGTCTCTTTATGTCACTGAGATTCAGCACCACAATATCGAACCCATCACAGAGCACCTCTTCCCATGGCAAGATAAATAAATCTAGCTGGCCAAACCAAACTAATAAATCGGAGAAGAAATACGAGCCTATAAAAATCATGCACAAAAGAGTTCAGAGAAGACTCAATAATATTCATGGATAGATATGATCACAAACTCACAATTCATCGGATCCCAACAAACACACCACAAAAAAGAGTTACATCAAATAGATCCCCAAGAACATTGTGGGATACCGGGTTCCGGCAAAACCCTTAAGGTTCGAACACTGGGGCGCGCATGAAGATTTCTCCCTACCGAAACACGCCCTCAGCCTCGCCGCGATCCCTAAGCTAGATCGATGAACTCACAGCACAAGAGACACAAGATTTATACAGGTTCGGTCCACCATTGTGGTGTAATACCCTACTCCCGTGTGTGGTGGTGGATTGCCCCTTAGGCTGATGATGAGCAGTACAAGGGAAGAACAACCTCGCAAGGAGAGGTGTTCTTGAGCCGGTGTGGTGTTCTGCTTTTAAAGGATTCGATCCCCTTCTACTATGGTGGCTAGCCCTATTTATAGAGGCCCTGGTCCTCTTCCCAAGTATTGAGTGGGAAGGAATCCAACAACGACCATTTTGAAAGGGGACAGCTAGTACAAGCTATCCTGACTAAAGGTGGTCTTTGTCTATCAAAGGTGCTGGTGATGACACCATCTTGGGCTCCATGGTGACCTCCGTCCTGCCATCTTGCTAGTCTTGGTCTTGTTGCACCGACATGGAAACCTTTGCCTGATGCCTTGGTACTGCGCGCCTGCACTTGCCCCCTCAGCACCAAAGAGGAAACAAGGACACTGCACGGGCTGGCACCTGCCTGGCGCCGCCTGGCCTTGATCGTCATGGCTTGCATCCTGGGGACCTCGCGAGGTACCCCTTGCCTTGATCTCTCCGCCTCCTCGCGAGCCTGCCTGGTGAGGCCACTCCTGAGGAGGCCTTGTGTCGTCCGCCCCACGAGGCTTGGCCCCTCGCGAGGGTCTTGAGCGTTGGTTGATGAGGACGAGCCGTACTGGGCCACTAGTTGAGCCACACAGCAAGCCACAGGCAGGCAAGTCTGGGGACCCCCGTTCCTAGAACACCGACAGTAGCCCCCGGGCCCAAGGCGCGCTCGGACTTGGCTTAGCAGCGAAGCCAAAGGGCAAGTACGGAGCGCCGCGGGCCCCAACAGCCTGCAGCCTTGGTCAACGCGTGGCGACTGATTAGACGTGGGCGTCTCCGCTTCCCCACGCTGCCCCAATATCCGCCTGGCTAGGCGGCCATGGCGCCCTACACAGTTATTTCCTCCTTGCAGGTGGTGTGCTTCCTATTCCCCCTTCTTCCTTGAGCTCCTGCTTCTGCTCCCAATCTAACTTGAGCTCTCGCCCCTCCATTTCCATGGCGCCGACTAGCGCGAAAAAGGGGAAGAAGCCTCTGTCCTTAGCCAGTCCGCCCCCGACAATCGGGCCAGCCGTCGGCCGGTCGCTGGTGCTCAAGCTGGAGGCCATGGGCAAGGTCTGCCCCGCGCTCGCTTCCAGCTTCAACGAGTGTGGAAAGACGATGGCTTGGCCTGCGTCCCGCGCCTCCACTGACAGGACAGTCACTGAGGTTCGGTTCTTTGTCGACGCCCTATGGGCTGGACTGGTCCCCCCTTTCTCCGCCTTCTTCAACGCTGTGCTTTCCCATTATCAGATCCATATGATGCATCTTGATCCCCAATCGGTTACCCTTCTTGCCGTCTTCGCCTTTGTTTGCGAAGCCATGGTGGGCATTGCTCCTTCTGCTGCCCTCTTGCGCCACTTCTTCTCGTTGCACCTAACCGACCCCTCGCAGTGCTCGGGGTGCGTGAGCTTCCGGGCTGTGGCAGAGACGGCCGCCTTGGGGATTGATTTTGACCTCGCGCCGTCCACGAGCGGGTTCCGGACACGGTGGGTGTACGTGGATGTCGGAGTGCTCAGCCCCCTACTCTTGCCTCCATTGTCGCCTGCTGTCCCGAACCCCGGCTGGGGCCATGAGAGGCTCGTGAGCCCTCGCCTTTCCTTCGTTTGGTTCCGATTGAAGAGGTTGAGAGATCTCCGTGTGACTACGCCCCGGGTGGTGAAGGAGTTCCTCTGATGTCGCCCTTCTCCAGCACCATTCACGGCCGATGTGGGCCCTGACCGGTGACCAGGATCGCATGAGGCTTCAGGAGTCGGAGCTTCCGCCCGAAGCGCAGAGGACTGCGCTTGAAGTCTTGACTGGCGACCCCTCGCCAGGCGATATGCTGCAAGGGGGCGGCCTCTTGTATCTCTGCTCGAACAGGGTCGAGTTCGCAGGACAGATGCCTTCCTTTGACGAATGGGGGCTGCGCCCGATTGGCCTTGTGGGGCCCCGCGAGAATCCTGTCGTCGGGGCTCTCCTTCTTGCCGCCAGCATCGGGCTTGCCCTGAGAGTGGGTGAAGGGAGGCAAGCATCGCTTGAGGCCGGAGGTGCGGGCGTCGAGGCGCCGACGCCGCTTGAGGCTCCCGAGGCTTCATCCTCCGGAACTCGCGAGGCTCGCCCAGAGGCGGTTGTTGAGAGGGAGATGCAGTCTGTGGCTCCCGAGGCCGGAGCTACTAAGGCCTCGGCAGGTCATCATGAGGCCGGGTCTGATTGCTCCTCCCAGCTCGGCGCTCCTAAAGTCGATTGCTTGGGTGCCTCTCCAGGCGCACGCCATGCCGGCCCGCTTGTTCAATGCCTAGGCCGGTTCCGTGTGGACTTTGCCGCGCTCCGCAAGAGGAAGGAGTCTCCAAGCTGTAGTGGTCGCACCTTCCGGCTGTTGAAGCATAGGAAGTACATCGCCATAGACGAGTAAGTACCTTATCCTTGTATTTTTGCAATTGCTGCTTCCCTTCCTGAATGTGGCTCTTCAGGATCCCTCCTGCCAAGCCCGTGGAGTCTCCCGAGAAGCAACCTCCTCCGGCCATGCCTTCATCGCTGTCCTTGAGCATCCCAAGTCTGCACACTGCCCGTAACGCGGGGTCAGCCGAAGAAGCAAGCCTGTCTGCAAGGTGTCTTGAGCCCGTGCCCTTGCCGCCTTTCCTTCGCAACCCTTCCCGGAGAGCAGCCAGCCTGCCCAGGGCTCCTCCTCTAGTCATGGACGGCGAATGGTTGGTGTCGATCCTAGGCTCCTCTTTAGGTGGTGAGCCTGCGTCAGCCCAGGTCCCTTGTGTAGCCCGGCTAGCGATCATGGGGACGCCAGCCCCCTGCTGAGAGGGGGCGAACCGCTTCGGGCCCCGCCGATGGCGCCAGTGATGGAGGACGACATCAGCAACATGCTCAAGCTCACGCGCGAACGAATCATCGTCCGCCACGAGTTCCTCCGAAAGGTGATGGATGCGATGGGCCAGCTTGGTGGAGAGCTTGCGGATGTGGACGCCCGCCTTGGAGCTGAGGGCCTATGGCTGATTGAGGAGCGATGCAAGCTGAAGGTGGCCATCAGCCACGCGCACCACCAGCACGAGCTTGACAATGCGAAGGACGAGGTGTCCCTTGCAGCCTCGCGAGAGGCCTGTTCCCGGGCTCTGGAGGAGGCTCGGGAAGCAGATTATCGCCGCGAGCTTGCAGAGAAGCGCGCGTGGGAGCTCCAAGCCTGGAGCGCCTCCCTTGAGCAGTAAGTGGAGCTGTGTCAAGCCGCCTTTGCGTCACTGAAGGGGACGCCTGTCGAGGAGGAGGAGCTCCGGAAGCATGAGGAAGCGCTGATGCTAGAGGCCGCCGAGCGCAATCTTGATCTTGAGCAGTTGGAGACGAGGGAGCGCCAGGTTGCCCAGGCGGAGGACAATGTTGGCGCGCGCGAGGCTCGAGTCCAGGAGGAGGTTGACCGCCGCGTGGCAGAGGCTTGCGCAGATCTTGTGAGCAGGTATGACCTGAAGCTGAAGCTGGTTGAGGCCGAGGCTGCAGGCAGGACTGTCACCCTTAGATCCAAGATGGCTGAAGCGGAGCGGCACGCGGAGGCCGTCGCAGCCGCCCTGGTCTCGGCGCAGACCGAGTTGGCCTCCGCCCGCGCCGAGGCGCTTCCTCTTCAGCAGCGGGTTGATGACACCGCGTCCATTGCACAGCAGAATAGAGATGAAGTGCTCCAGCGGCAGATGCTGAAGCACATGCATGGCCCCATATTCCAGGACCTCAAGAACAGGGCCAACGCGGCCCTGGGCAACATCTGTAATGTGAACGCCCCGCATCCTCACGTGACCAACTATGCCAGTCATCTCCGCTTCTTCACTCACGTGGTGACGCGCCTGGAGAACCACTCCGAGAGAGCTCACCAGCTTGTTGACGAGAGGAGCCGTAGCCTGCTCGGGCGCGCATTCTCTCGTGTCTTTAGCCATCTTCAGAACATCAATCCCAACTTCGACTTTGAAGCCGTCATTGCCCCGGTGCCCGAGGCCATCCGGGGCAACCTGGTGTGGTGGGTGGAGGACAACGTGGACATGCTTGTCCGGGCCTTTGCTTCCGACGATGATGGGGTGGTAGTCGCGGCGAATGGAGGTGACGTGGTCGATGGCGGTGACGGTGGCATCGGTGATGGTGATGGTGATGCCAGTGACAGCGGAGCCAGCGACGCGTCTGGAGGCGACCAGGAGGGTGCAGTGAGCAACATGTCCGACTGATCCCGTGTTTCTCTGTTGTTTGTCCTACGCACAGAAGCTCGGGCACGACCCCAAAGGATGCAAGAGCATTTTTGGGAGGGGATGCCCCTCATGTAAAAAGATTGTCGTTTTCATGATTTCAGGGCCAAGCTGAATACATGCTCCTGTGAGCTTACGGGCTCTGTGGCAAGCTTGCTGTTGTAGTTTACCTTTAGCCAGGACAGGTCCTGGACCGACTTGTGAGGTCGTGAGCTTCCGGGGATCCCCTGAGGGTCCCGCTGACGCAGTCGAGAGGGCCTCGCGAGAGCATGTACCGGCTGCAGTATGGCATGCGCACGTCATATGTGCGCTTCACCCAGCCCCGCCCGCGAGGGGCTCGTGAGGGAGAGGCAGCTGGTGCGAATTCCAAATTAAGGCAGAAACCAGAACACAGGTAATTGTACGAACGAGAAAAGACATCCCCTCCCGCACACACAAACGCAAATTCAACTTCAACTTAAATCCGAGGCAAGGAAGCTCAACCACAGAAAGGGAGGCAAAAAGCAAAAGGCCGTGTCCGGCGCCTAGTCTAGTCTTTGACGTCTTCTCACCAGCGCGGATCTAACTGCTGCCACTGGGCATGGGAGGGAGCCCCCGAGGCCCAAGGGCGGCACTCTGGAGACTCTGGGGCATGTACATGCCCACTCATTATTATGTGAGAGTTTCACGGGCGGCGAGCTTCATAGGCACTGGGTCTTTTTCACAAGCACCGAGCCTTGCTTCATATCGCCAGACGAGGGCCCCGCCTTGCACCACCCTCGACCACCATTGATGGCGACCGAAGACCAGGACGACGCCAAAGGGGTAAAGGGGACGCCAGCGGCGCCCTTGGCGACCACGGGTCCTCTACCGGGGGTAGGCTTTGTAGCACCTCCCTGGCAGAGGGCCTACCTCCGGGGGGTGCCTTGTTCTGCGTGCCGTGAGGAGGGGCCTGGCTCCCGGCCCCTCTCCTACAGCCCTCAGTGCGCTCCTCCTGGTGGAAGGGAGGCTGCCGAGCTGGGGCCACCGTCCGCTGCTGTGAACTAAACCTCCTGCGACCCATGGTTAGCATAAGCTTGCTCCTAAGGAATTAACGGTACCCGGTAGCTGTCGCTGCCAGCACGGTTCGTGAGGCTTCCTTGAGGATCCTGAAGTGGCTCAGCTTCTGGCATCTCTTCCTCCCAGCCTGGCCCGAGGAACAAGCCAGGGTCGTCTTCCAGTGCGTACCCCCGATCCACCATGTGGGGCACGTAAGCCTCCAAGGTTGCCGCCTCAAAGACTTTGCCGTAGTGCCCCACGCTCTAGGTTGCCTGACCTAGCGCCATCTTGAGAATGGTAGGGCAGCGGCCCGCCCGGGCCGTAGGCGGCGATGCGCATGCCCTCACTCGTCGGAGGTGGTGCTGGTGTAGCCTGGCGTCCGGTGCCGATGGTTGAGCTGGTGTCGACGAAGCCTTGGGGCGTGCCTGGGGGCACGCGGGCGCGGAGGGGCCCGGCGCGTGATCCGACCAGAGCCCAGGGTGGAAGCTGGAAGCAGAAAGGCGGTGCCCCCGAGGCCGTGGCATCCAGGAGCTCGGCAACACGCTCTAGCAACGCGTCTCGACCGCTCTCCATCAACCTACAACACAGCAGCTCCCAAGCCACGGTGAGTGTGGCTCTCATGTTTGCTTGCTCCCGTCGAGTGTGTGGCGCCGTGTCTGCGGTGTGGCTTGAGGCCCTTGCAGCTGCCTACACCTACCACGGAGTAAGGGTAGGCGGCACGATACCGCGCCGCCCTCGCCTCGCAGCGTTCTGTGGTGCGCGGGCTGCCTAAGGCGCGGGGTTGAGGTCTTCTTAGGCAGGCAGCGTGGCACGGGCTAGCCAGGCTGCCCAACGGTCGGTGTTGGTCATTGGATCACCAGACATGGATGCGACGAGGTGACAGAGTGCAGATCAGCAGAAGGAAGACTCTGGCGCACCCCTACCTGGCGCGCCAAATGTCGGATATCGGGTTTTGGAAAAACCCTTAAGGTTCGAACACTGGGGTGCACATGAAGATTTCTCCCTACCGAAACACGCCCTCAGCCTCGCCGCGATCCCTAAGCTAGATCGATGAACTCACAGCACAAGAGACACAAGATGTATATAGGTTCGGGCCACCGTTGTGGTGTAATACCCTACTCCTGTGTGTGCTGGTGGATTTCCCCTTGGGCTGATGATGAGCAGTACAAGGGAAGAACAGCCTCACGAGGAGAGGTGTTCTTGAGCTGGTGTGGTGTTCTACTTTTGAAGGATTCGATCCCCTTCTACTATGGTGGCTAGCCCTATTTATAGAGGCCCTGGTCCTATTCCCAAGTATTGAGTGGGAAGGAATCCAACAACGGCCATTTTGAAAGGGGACAACTAGTACAAGCTATCCTGACTAAAGGTGGTCTTCGTCTGTCAAAGGTGCTGGTGATGACGCCGTCTTGGGCTCCATGATGACCTCCGTCCTGCCGTCTTGCTGGTCTTGGTCTTGTTGCACTGTCAGGACCCCGATCCTAAATCACATCGATCTAGCATGTAACACCTCATATCACTTTGCGGCCTCACGCACGGTATTCCCACGAGTGTCGCCTTACCATGGCCGGGACCGTTTGCGCCTTTTGGCACACGTATATGATAGTGTCGCTAGCATCCATATGACAGAGAACCCGGGCTGACATGGCTAGTCGTGAACCCAAAGTGGCACTAACTTACAGGGACATGCATACATGACCCAGCATCGAACGTGTCAGTCATCAGCGAGTGAATCCGGGCTGTAGCAACTGGGCTAGCAGGACTCCGGTAAACCGGGCTGTAGCAGGCTAATAGGACTTCGGTAGACACCGCGTGACATTTCCCCGAAGGGACAGACACAGGAACGAAGAAGGACACATGCCGGCCAGCCTAAGTGTTCCGGAGCAGTAGCAAGCTACCAGGGCTCAGTGGAAGCACTAGGAGACATTTCCCGGTAAGAGAGGCTACTAAGGATAAACAACTAGATAGTCAGATCCCACACATAGCAATACACATTACACGTACGCATAACATGCAAGTATGTGCCGTACAACATGGCATCACAGCATAACTCAACAACTCATATAGATAAAGGCTCAGAAGAGCCAACATAGCATTTATTGCAAACAGGGGTCACAGGACCCATCATACAGAGCATACAAGCATCAAGCGGAAGCATTACATGTCTGAGTACAGACATCTACAAATGAAAAAGGCTAAAGAGCCTGACTATCTACAACATCCGATCAAGATCGTAGCTGAGGTACAAGCTACTCGTCGAAGTCCATGAGAACACTAGTAAGACCGAAGTCTCCGCTGCAAAAACATAAATAAAGCAACATGAGTACAAAGGTACTCAGCAAGACTTACATCAGATCCTATCATACATGCATTTGTATCAAGAGGGTAATGTGGGGTTTAGTTGCAGCAAGCCAGCTTTGACTCTGTGGCTATCCTGTTCTACGACTACCAGAAACTCTTGAGGTGATATGGCGCACACGAGTCCACTAATCACCACACAATACACTACTATGGATTCATCCCCGTCTCCCTACGAGAAGGCCATCCATAGCACTCACACTTTGTCTTGAGCATTTTAGAGTATACACTTCAAGTTGTCTATGTACCATGTAAGCATCCAAGAAGTCCATAACCGCGGACCCGGCTATTCGAATAGATCATGTTAACCCTGCAGGGGTGTACTTCTTCACACACGCTCTCGCCACTTACCGCCATGTACACGTCATGTATCTCGGCAACCTTCAAGCGGAAGCCTGGCGAGGGTGTCGGCCACGACCTGACTAACCACACAAGACTCTAGTCCAGGTTTATCGCCTATTCGGGTTCCATCCGCAAGGAGATCCGGCCGGGGTTTCGCTCACGGCCCCAAACAATGTGTGCAGGGTTCCCGAGCCCACCATCCGGGTGCCACTCGGTACACCAGGCCACGTGTGCCTAGTCTGTCCCAAGCCCACCCTGCCTGGTGCCACTTGGTAGAAAAATAGCACTACCTACAAACACCAGAAACTAGTTGCGACTCCTGGACAGAGATCAAGTCGGTTAATAAGTCGAGAGGGCTTGGAGCGCCCGGAGCCCAATGTGTGGTAGTATCGAGTCATTGGACAACATACATAGAACTCAATGCTTAAGGACGGTTCCAGTGAGACAACCCACCATGTACTCCTACATGGCCTCTCACCGCTACCTTTACCAAATCGTGTTCACACACTTAACTCTCAGCATCAGAACATAGAGCACTGCACTCCAATTCATTCCCAATGAATCAGACCTGACACACTCTAAGCAATAGCAGGCATAGCATGGTAGGAACACAACATGGCTCAATCAACTCCTACACATGCTAGTGGGTTTCAACTATTTACTGTGGCAATGATAGGTCATGCAGAGGAATGGGTTCAACTACCGCAGCACAAAGTAGCAATTGAATCGTTGTTGTCCTAATGCAATAACTGAGAGCAGGAGCGAGAGAGTAGGATTATATCGGAATGAACAAGGGGGTTTGCTTGCCTGGTAGATCAACAGGGTAGGCACTGCTCCTCAGACAGGTACTCTGGAACACTCTCCGGAGCAGGACCTATCGAGAAGGAACGGTGTCGACAATCAAAACACAAGCATATGCAACAATATGATGCATGATCATGGCATGTAGATGTGATGCTGTTTGAGCTAATGCAACTAGCATCCATTTGGTTGAAATCCATTTGAACCAAAGGTTCGAATGCATCTCCAAATTAAGCCCTTATATATGCCATAATATGTTTTCACCTATACAGCAGGTTTAGGTTGGTTTGTCATGCATGAAACTAGTACAGATGGATAGATTGCATTTTTCTGATAATTTTTCATATATAAATTATTTCAATCTGAGCTACGGTTGAATTTCTACGAATTTTTGAAGTTTAAATCATTTTCTGGAATTTTCTGAGTTATTTTAAATTCAGAAAATGGATAACTGCGTCAGCATGACGACAGCACGACGTCAGCAGGTCAACCGAGGCTGACCAGGGTCAAACCTGACGTGCGGGGTCCACACGTCAGTGTCTCAGTTAACTAACAGAGTTAGTTAACTCTAATACTAACCTAACTACAGATTAGTAGGGCAGGGCCCACTGTCAGTGTCTCTAGGGGGGGGGGGTAATTAGTGCATAATTAAAGGCCACGTCAGCCCGCCGGAGTTTTGGCCGGCGGCGACCAAGAACGCGGCGGCGACTCGCCGGACTTGCGCTACGGGTGGCGGCTGGACGCGCGGAGACCACCGGGGCGTAGCCCGTCGTTGTCCGCATCCAGGGGAGCAGGTGGGAGGCTGCGGGGGCGCCGGAGCTCGCCGGAGCGGAGCTCGGGGCGGCGACCGGAGTTCGGCCGGGTGCGCGCAGATGCTGCAGGGCACGGGGGAGGCTGCGAGCGGGTCCGCGCGACTCGCCAGAGTGCACTGAGTGCAACGGCGAGCTCGGCTGCGGGCTGCGGCGGCTGTGGCCACGACGGCGAGGAGCTTCGGCGGTGATGGCTTCGACCATGGTGGGGAACGGGAGCTACGGCGCGAGAACGGAGAAACGGAGAGAGAGGGACGGTGCAGGAGCTCACGGAGGGCTCGACGGAGTCGAGGCGAGCTCGGGGAAGGGCTGGAGTCGGCGGGGTGGCGAAGACGATCTCCGGTGACCGAAGATGAAGACGGCGACGATGGCGACTCTCCAGGGCCTCCCGAGGCGCGTGGCTTGACGGAGAGGTAGCCAGCGATGTGGCGGAGCTTCTGGGCGCAGCGGCAGGGCGAGGGGTGGCCGGTGGCCGCGGTGGCGAGCAGCGGCGCTCTCCGGTGCGGTCGGTGAAGAGAGGGAGAAGGAGCCATAGGAGGGGAGAGGACTGGGGAGAGTGAGAGGGGTACAGGGCGTTGCGTGGCGTCGTCCGGATCATCCAGAGCGACGAGGGGGAGGACAGGCAGGCAGGGAGGGAGGAGGTGGCGCGGCGCGGCGGTGCGCGCGTCAGGCACGCGCCCGTCCTACTGTCGGGGAGGAAGACGACAAAGGAGGGGGCCCAGGTGGGCTGGGCTGGCCAGCTGGGCCGGCCAGGCCGCACAGGACCGGGCTGCACAGGAGCTAAGCGCCAGGTAAGTTTTCTCCTGTTTTGTTTTTCTTTCTATTTTCTGACATTTTTTTGGTTTTAAAAAAAATACTAAATTATTTTATTTACTTATGCCAATTTTTGTAGGTGCTAGTGGTATTATTCCAGAGCTCCTCATTAACTAGCATAATTTTTGGACAATATTGTATATATATAACAATATATATCCAAAGCAAATATTTACTGCATTAATTCCGAATGCCCAAAATAAATACTTATGAGCTCCTAAAAATATTGATTTGATTTTTATCTCTGTCCAATATTTTCAGAGAGCAACATGAGCATTTTCTTGGACCTTTTTGGAGCAATTTTTATTTGGATCATTTCCAAAAATGACTCTGAGGGTTTCACAAATCCCCATTTCAAAATTAAAAGGAATTTAAACATGATGCACAAATGACTAGCTAGTCTAGGTCATACTAGAGCTAGGGATGTGACATGCACCGATATGGAAACCTTTGCCTGATGCCTCGGTACTGCGCGCTTGCGCTTGCCCCCTTGGCACCAAAGAGGAAACAAGGACACTGCGCGGGCTAGCGCCCGGCTTGCGCCCGCCTGGCCTTGATCGTCATGGCTTACATCACGGGGACCTCGCAAGGTACCCCTTGCCTTGATCTCTCCGCCTCCTCGCGAGCTTGCCTGGTGAGGCCACTCCTGAGGAGGCCTTGTGTCGTCTGCCCTGCGAGGCTTGGCCCCTCGCAAGGGTCTTGAGCGTTGGTTGATGAGGACGGGTCCTACTGGGCCACTGGTTGAGCCACACAGCAGGCCGCAGGCAGGCACGTCTAGGGACCCCCGTTCCCAGAACGCTGACATACATCAAGGAGAACATTGTATTAAAGATCAAAAAGAGAGAAGAGGCCATCTATATACTAACTACGGACCCGTAGGTCTGTGGTAAACTAGTCACGCATCATCGGAGGGGTAACAAGAATGATGAACCCCTTCATGATTGTTGCCCCCTCCGACAGAGTGCCGGAAAAGGCCTCTAGATTGGATCTGTGGTTCTGGAACTTGCGGCGGCAGAAAACGTATTTCATCGACTTCCCTAGGGTTTTTTTGATTTTAGAGTATTTATAGAGTTAGAGGTAGCTCAAGGCGGTGCCCGTGGGCCCCACTACCCACCAAGGCGCGCCTAGGGCCTCTGGTGCGCCCTAGTGCCTAGTGGGCCCCACGAGCCTCTTCTCATGGCCTCCAGAAGCTTCCAGGGTCTCTTCTTGTAGAAAAAAAATCTCCAAAAAGTTTCGTGGCATTTGGACTTTGTTTGGTATTGATATTCTGCAAAGTAAAAAACAAGCAGAAAACTGCAACTGGCTGAAGGAAATATGCCCTAGAGGCAATAATAAAGTTGTTATTTTATATTTACTTATTTCATGATAAATGTTTATTATTCATGCTAGAATTGTATTAACCAAAAAACTTGATACATGTGTGGATACATAGACAAAAGACTGTGTCCCTAGTAAGCCTCTACTAGACTAGCTCATTAATCAAAGATGGCCAAGTTTCCTAACCATAGACATGTGTTGTCATTTGATGAATGGGATCACATCATTAGGAAAATGATGTGACGGACAAGAGCCATTTGTTAGCTTAGCATTATCATCGTTCAATTTTATTGCTATTGCTTTCTTCATGTTAAATACATATTCCTTCGACTATGAGATTATGCAACTCCCAGATACCGGAGGAATGCCTTATGTGCTATCAAACATCACAACGTAACTAAGTGATTATAAATATGCTCTACAGGTATCTCCATAGGTGTTTGTTGGGTTGGCATAGATCGAGATTAGGATTTGTCACTCCGAGTATCGAAGAGGTATCTCTGGGCCCTCTCGGTAATGCATCATAAGAAGCCTTGCAAGAAAAGTGACTAATGAGTTAGTTGCATGATGATGCATTATAGACCGAGTAAAGAGACTTGCCGGTAACGAGATTGAACTAGGTATGAAGATACCGACGATCAAATATCGGGCAAGTAACATACCGATGACAAAGGGAATAACGTATGTTGTCATAATGATTCGACCGATAAAGATCTTCGTAGAATATGTGGGAGCCAATATGAGCATCCAGGTTCCTCTATTGGTTATTGACCGGAGAGGTGTCTCGGTCATGTCTACATAGTTCTCGAACCCGTAGGGTCCGCACGCTTAACGTTTGTTGATGATATAATATTATGTGAGTTATGTGATTTGGTGACCAAATGTTGTTTGGAGTCCTGGATGAGATCACGGACATGACAAGGAGTCTCCAAATGGTCAAGAGGTAAAGATTGATATATAGGACGATGGTATTCGGACACCAGAAGTGTTCCGAAGGGTACTGGGTACTTATCGGGTCACCGGAAAGGAGTTTCGGGGACCCCCGACAAAGATATGGGCCTTATGGGCCAAGTGAGGGAACACACAAGCCCTGGTGCGCCCCTATAGAGGCCATCCCTATGAAGAGGAGAAGTAAAGAGGGGAGGGCAAGGAAAGTGTGGATTAGGATTCCTACTTCCTTCCCTCCCCCCTCTTTTCTTCCCCCTCGGTTATATATGGCAGGGGGCGCACGGCTTGGGAGGGACTCCAAGTAGGATTCATCCTACTTGGGTGCCTCCTATGGCTACTGCTCCCTCCCTCCAACCTATATATATGTGGGGAGGGGGGCACCTAGAACATACCAACAATTGTTAGTCGTGTGTGACGCCCCCCTCCACAGATTACACCCTCGGTCATATCTTCGTAGTGCTTAGGCGAAGCCCTGTATGGATCACTTCACCATCACCGTCACCACGCCGTCGTGCTGACGGAACTCATCTACTTCCTCAACACTCTGCTGGATCAAAAGTTCAAGGGACGTCATCGAGCTGAACGTGTGCAGAACTCGGAGGTGCCGTACGTTTGGTACTTGATTGATCAGAACGAGAAGAAGTTCGACTACATCAAGCGCGTTGTCAAACGCTTCCGCTTTCGGTCTACGGGGGTACGTAGACACACTCTCCCCCTCTCATTGCTATGCATCTCCTAGATAGATCTTGCGTGAGCGTAGGATTTTTTTTGAAATTGCATGCAACGTTCCCCTACAGTGGCATCCGAGCCAGGTCTATGCGTAGATGATATGCACGAGTAGAACACAAAGAGATGTGGGTGGTGATCGTCATACTACTTACCACCAATGTCTTATTTTGATTCGGCGGTATTGTTGGATGAAGCAGCCTGGGCCAACCTTACATGACCATGTTCATAAGATTGGTTCCACCGACAGACATGCAACTAGTTTTGCATAAAGGTGGCTGGCGAGTGTCTATTTCTCCTACTTTAGTTGAATCAAATTTGACTGCGACTGATCCTTGTTGAAGGTTAAAACAGCAAACTTGATAAATCACCGTTGTGGTTTTTTGTGCCGTAGGCAAGAACAGTTCTTGCTAGAAGCCCACAGCAACCACATAAAACTTGCAACAACAAAGTAGAGGACGTCTTACTTGTTTTTGCAGGGCATGTTGTGATGTGATATGGTCAAGACATGATGTGATACACATTATTGTATGAGATGATCATGTTTTGTAGAAGTTATCGGCAACTGGCAGGAGCCTTATGGTTGTCTCTTTATTGTATGAAATGCATACGCCATGTAATTGCTTTACTTTATCACTATGCAGTAGCAATAGTTGTAGAAGCAATAGTTGGTGATATGACCACGATGCAACGATGGAGATCATGGTGTCGAGCCGGTGATAATGGAGATCATGACGATGCTTTGGAGATGGAGATCAAAAGCACAAGATGATGATGGCCATATCATGTCACATATTTTGATTGCATGTGATATTTATCTTTTATACATCTTATTTTGCTTAGTACGACGGTAGCATTATAAGATGATCCCTTAACTAAAATTTCAAGGTATAAGTGTTCTCCCTGAGTATGCACCATTGCGACAGTTCTTCGTGCTGAGACACCATGTGATGATCGAGTGTGATAGGCTCTATGTTCACATACAACGGGTGCAAGACAGTTTTGCACATGCGGAATACTCGGGTTAAACTTGACGAGCCTAGCATGTACAAACATGGCCTCAGAACATTGGAGACTGAAAGGTCGAACGTGAATCATATAGTAGATATGATCAAGATAGAGATGTTCACCATTGATGACTACTCCATCTCACGTGATGATCGGACATGGTTTAGTTGATTTGGATCACGTTACACTTAGATGACTTGAGGGATGTCAGTTTAAGTGGGAGTTCTTAAGTAATTTGATTAATTGAACTTTAATTTATTATGAACTTAGTCCTGATAGTATTCGCAAATTATATCGTAGATCAATAGCTCGCATTGTAGCTCCCCTATGTTTTTTGATATGTTCCTAGAGAAAACTAAGTTGAAAGATGATAGTAGCAATGATGTGGACAGGGCCCGTGATCTGAGGATTATCATCATTGCTGCACAGAAGAATTATGTCCTTAATGCACCGCTAGGTGACAGACCTATTGCAGGAGCAGAAGCAGACGTAATGTACGTTTGGCAAGCTTGATATGATGACTACTTGATAGTTTAGTGCACCATGCTTTATGGCTTAGAACCGGGACTTCAAAAATGTTTTGAACGCCACGGAGCATATGAGATGTTCCAAGAGCTGAAATTGGTATTTCAGACTCTTGCCCATGTCGGGAGGTATGAGACCTATGACAAGTACTTTGCCTACAAAATGGAGGAGAATAGCTCAGCTAGTGAGCATGTGCTCAGAATGTCTGGGTACTACAATCGCTTGAATCAAGTGGGAGTTAATCTTCCAGATAAGATAGTGATTGACAGAGTTCTCTAGTCACTATCACCAAGCTACTAGAACTTCGTGATGAACTATATGTTGGGTAACGTAGTAATTTCAAAAAATTTCCTACGCACACGCAAGATCATGGTGATGCATAGAAACGAGAGGGGAGAGTGTCGTCCACCTACCCTCGTAGACCGTAAGCGAAAGCATTATGACAACGAGGTTGATGTAGTCGTACGTCTTCGTGATCGACCGATCCTAGTACCAAACGTACGACACCTCCACGATCTGCATACGTTCAGCTCGGTGACGTCCCACGAACTCACGATCCAGTAGAGCTTCGAGGGAGAGTTCCGTTAGCATGACGGCATGATGACGGTGTTGATGAAGCTACCGACGCAGGGCTTCGCCTAAGCACTACAACAATATGACCGAGGTGGATTATGGTGGAGGGGGGCACCGCACACGACCAAAGATTAATGATCAACTTGTGTGTCTATGGGGTGCCCCCCTCCTCCATATATAAAAGAGTGGAGGAGGGGAAGGGGCCGGCCCTCCTAGGCACGCCCCAAGGGGAGTCCTACTCCGTTGGGAGTATGGGCTAGTTCGGTTCGCTTCCACGCTTGAAAATGCCTGGCCTGGAGCCTCCCTGGATGCTGCCTGGTCTTTGTTTGGTTGAAGGCCTGAAAAAGTTGGAGCAAGCCTGGCCTGGACTGCCCAGGCAAATAATTAGCCTGCCAGGCATCCCTTTTGGGTTGCGTGGATGAGACGGTGTGACTAGCCTGGTACTAATTTGGCTGTTTGCATGCAGGTTTGGGGCAGGTTATCAGTCTTTTATAATTTTTTAATCCCCTAGTGACCTCCCAGGCTCAGGTCATGTTCCAAACAGCAATCGGGTGATGCTGCCTCGCCAGGCTAGAAATATCAAAATCTCAGGCCCAGGCCAGGCAGAACTTTCACCCAGGCACATGGCCCAGGGCAGCAACCAAACTGACCCTAGGACTCCAACCCTTCCAAGAGTAGGAGTACAAGAGAGGGAAGGAGGAGAGAGGGGAAAGGAAAGGGGGGCACCGCCCCCTCCTTGTCCAATTCGTACTAGAGGGGGAGGGGCGCGCGGCCTGCCCTGGCCGCCCCTCCTCTTCTCCACTAAGGCCCAATAGGCCCATTACACTCCCCGAGGGGTTCCGGTAACCCCCCGGTACTCCATTATTTGTCCGAACTTGTCCAGAACCCTTCCAAAGTCCAAACATAGTCATCCAATATATCGATCTTTGTGTCTCGACCATTTTGAGACTCCTCGTCATGTCCGTGATCATATCCAGGACTCCAAACTACCTTCGGTACATCAAAACACATAAACTCATATTACTGATCGTCACCGAACGTTAAGCGTGTGGACCCTACGGGTTTGAGAACTATGTAGACATGACCGAGACACGTCTCCGGTCAATAACCAATAGCGGAACCTAGATGTTCATATTGGCTCCTACATATTGTACGAAGATCTTTATCGGTCAAACCGCATAACAACATACGTGGTTCCCTTTGTCATCGGTATGTTACTTGCCCGAGATTCGATCGTCGGTATCTCAATACCTAGCTCAATCTCGTTACCGGCAAGTCTCTTTACTCATTCCGTAATGCATCATCCTGCAACTAACTCATTAGCCACATTGCTTGCAAGGCTTATAGTGATGTGCATTTTCGAGAGGGCCCAAAGATACCTCTCCGACAATCGGAGTGACAAATCCTAATCTCGATCTTCCAACTCAACAAGTACCATCAGAGACACCTATAGAGCACCTTTATAATCACCCAGTTATGTTGTGACGTTTAGTAGCACACAAAGTGCTCCTCCGGTAATCGGGAGTTGCATAATCTCATAGTCATAGGAACATGTATAAGTCATGAAGAAAGCAATAGCAGTAAACTAAAATGATCAAGTGCTAAGCTAACGGAATGGGTCAAGTCAATCACATCATTCTCCTAATGATGCGACCCCGCTTATCAAATGACAACTCATGTCTATGGTTAGGAAAATTTAACCATCTTTGATCAACGAGCTAGTCAAGTAGAGGCATACTAGTGACACTCTGTTTGTCTATGTATTCACACATGTATTATGTTTCCGGTTAATACAACTCTAGCATGAATAATAAACATTTATCATGAAATAAGGAAATAAATAATAACTTTATTATTGCCTCTAGGGCATATTTCCTTTACTATAATATGCAAGGGATGACGAAAACGATTCCCGAGCTTTTCGTGATGCTGAAATCAGCAAAGGTAGAAATCAAGAAAGAGCATCAAGTGTTGATGGTTAACAAGACTACTAGTTTCAAGAAAAAGGACAAGGGAAAGAAAGGGAACTTGAAGAAGAATGGCAAGCAAGTTTTCACTCCCGTGAAGAAGCCCAAAGCTGGACCTAAGCCTGAAACTGAGTGCTTCTTCTGCAAAGGAAATGGTCACTGGAAGCGGAACTACCCCAAACATTTGGTGGATAAGAAGGATGGCAACGTGAACAAAGGTACATTTGATATACATGTTATTGATGTGTACCTTACTAGTGCTTGTAGTAGCCACTGGTATTTGATACATGTTCGGTTGCTAAGATTGGTAACTCGAAACAGGAGTTGCAGAATAAATGGAGACTAGTTGAGAGTGAAGTGACGATGTGTGTCAGAAGTGGTTCCAAGATTGATATAATCATCATCGCACACTCACTATACTTTCGGGTTTAGTGTTGAACCTAAATAAATGTTATTTGGTGTTTGCATTGAGCATGAACAAGATAGGATCGTGTTTATTGCAATACGGTTATTCATTTAAGACAGAGAATAATTGTTATTCTGTTTACATGAATAAAACCTTCTATGGTCATACACCCAATGTTAATGGTTTATTGAATCTCGATCGTATTGATGCACATATTCATAATATTGATGCCAATGGATGCAAAGTTAATAATGATAGTGCAACATACTTGTGGCCCTGCTGTTTAGGTCATATTGGTGTAAAGCGCATGAAGAAACTCCATGTAGATGGACTTTTGGAATCACTTGATTATGAATCATTTGATACTTGCGAACCATGCCTCGGGGGGCAAGATGACTAAAACTCCATTCTCCGGAACAATGGAGCGAGCCATTGACTTATTGGAAATAATACATACCGATGTATGTGATGACCCACAAGTATATGGGGTCAATTGTAGCCTTTTTGATAAGTAAGAGTGTCGAACCCAATGAGGAGCAGAAGGAAATGACAAGTGGTTTTCAGCAAGGTAATGTCTGCAAGTGCTAAAATTGTAAGTAGCGGAGTAGTTTGATAGCAAGATAATTTGTAACGAGCAAGTAATGATAGTAGTAATAAAAGTGCAGCAAGGTAGCCCAATCCTTTTGAGGCAAAGGACAGGCCAAAATGATCTCTTATGATAAGCAAAGCGTTCTTGAGGGTACACGGGAATTTCATCTAGTCACTTTCATCATGTTGGCTTAATTCGTGTTCGCTACTTTGATAATTTGGTATGTGGGTGGACCGGTGCTTAGGTGCTGTTCTTACTTGAACAAACCTCCTACTTATGATTAACCCCCTCGCAACCATCCGCAACTACGAGAAAAGTATTAAGAATAAATTCTAACCATAGCATTAAACTTTTGGATCCAATCGGTCCCTTATGGAATAGCGCATAAACTAGGGTTTAAGCTTCTGTCACTCTCGCAACCCATCATCTATGACGGGGGATAAACCCTGGGTAGCCTCATCCACATCCCTGCCAATTTCAAGACATCGGGGCTAGCCTAGCCCCTCAGTCCGGCTGGTCACAAGGCCGGCCTCCACGGCCGGCTGGTACCAGTGGTCCGCCTCCCAGAAGGAGGCTCACCCTAGAATATGGCGAGGGCCTGGGCCGACTCCTACCAGGCGGCCCCTCGCCTCCTCAAAGTCTGCACCCACCTGCTACGACAAGATAGGGCGTGGCAACAGTGCAACCTATCACCTCCGAATCCCGGACGTAACATGGCCACAGTGCGGGCGTACCAGGCGGACACCCCTCGTCTGACATGGCACTGTAGCCACGCGGCCCATGACGATGCCTACGTCAGGCGGGGCCATGCCCCCACGATGGGCGGTCGGTGTGGCCCGTAGGCGGCGGGCCCCACCTGCCCATGTATCACCAAAAGGTGGCAGGCGGCCGCACCTCCCCTTGGAGTCTGTGCACCATTAACTAGAAGTGACGGGGGGGGGGGGTGGTTACAGTGATCGGCCGCCAGGCGGCAGTACTGTAGCCATGCGCCCCCCGACCAAGCTATTGACATCAGGGGCAAGGCTATAGTGCGGCCCGGTCCCCCTGGCCCACAGGCGGCGGGCCCTACCTGTCGGCCGAGACCACGACAGTTGGCGAGGCCCACCAGGCAGCGGACCCCAGCTGTCGGCGGAGAAGCCGTAGCCTAGAGACACTGACGACCCGGTCCTATGACCAGCCGGATTACCATTGTACCCCTGGGGGGTAGGCCTATATAAACCCCCTAGGGTCACCCATGCAAAGGGTCCAACCCTTAGATCATCTTACACCCACATAGCTAAGGAGAAGTAGAGCTAGCTGCCTTCTTCCTCGTCTAGCCCGAACAGCTCAAGGAGCAACCTTGTAGCCCGCTATTGATCATAGTGATGCGGGGACCCCGTAGAGCAGGATTAGGGGTGTTATCTCCACGGGGAGCCCTGAACTTGGGTAAGACCCGGCATCATTTGAGGTCTTGCCTACTCTTGCTTCTAGAGTCCGACAATGTTCTATTGACCCCTGATGACCCACAAGTATAGGGAATCTATCCTAGTCCTTTCGATAAGTAAGAGTGTCGAACCCAACGAGGAGCAGAAGGAAATGACAAGCGGTTTTTAGTAAGGTATTCTCTGCAAGCACTGAAATTGTAGGTAACAGATAGTTTTGTGATAAGATAATTTGTAATGGGTAACAAGCAAATAAAGTGCAGCAAGGTGGCCCAATCCTTTTTGTAGCAAAGGACAAGCCTGGAGAATTTCTTATAATGAGAAAACCGCTCCCGAGGACACATGGGAATTATCGTCAAGCTAGTTTCATCACGCTCATATGATTCGCGTTCGTTACTTTGATAATTTGATATGTGGGTGGACCGGTGCTTGGGTACTGCCCTTTCTTGGACAAGCATCCCACTTATGATTAACCCCTATTGCAATCATCTGCAACTACAAAAGAAGTATTAAGGTAAACCTAACCATAGCATGAAACTAGTGGATCCAAATCAGCCCCTTACGAAGCAATGCATAAACTAGGGTTCAAGCTTCTGTCACTCTAGCAACCCATCATCTACTTATTACTTCCCAATGCCTTCCTCTAGGCCCAAATAATGGTGAAGTGTCATGTAGTCGACGTTCACATAACACCACTAGAGGAGAGACAACATACATCTCATCAAAATATCGAACGAATACCAAATTCACATGACTACTAATAGCAAGACTTCACCCATGTCCTTAGGAACAAACGTAACTACTCACAAAGCATATCCATGTTCATGATCAGAGGAGTATTAATATGCATTAAGGATCTGAACATATGATCTTCCACCAAGTAAACGAACTAGCATCAACTACAAGGAGTAATCAACACTACTAGCAACCCACTTGTACCAATTTGTGGTTTTGATACAAGATTGGATACAAGAGATGAACTAGGGTTTTGAGAGGAGATGGTGCTGATGAAGATGTTGATGGAGATTGACCCCCTCCCGATGAGAGGATCGTTGGTGATGACAATGGTGATGATTTCCCCCTCCCGGAGGGAAGTTTCCCCGGCAGAACAGCTCCGCGGGAGCCCTAGATTGGTTCCGCCAAGGTTCCGCCTCTTGGCGGCGAAGTTTCGTCCCGTAAGCTTGCTTATGATTTTTTCCAGGGTAAAAGTCTTCATATAGCAGAAAATGGGCACCAGAGGGCCACCAGGGGGCCCACAAGACAGGGGGCACACCCAATAGGGGTGGGCGCGCCCCCCACCCTCGTGGCCAGGGTGTGGGCCCCCTCTGGTAGTTTCTTTGCTCAATAATTCTTATTAATTCCAAAAATGACTTTCATGGAGTTTTAGGACTTTTGGAGCTGTGCAAAATAGGTTTCCAATATTTGCTCCTTTTCCAGCTAGAATCCCAGCTGCCGGCATTCTCCATCTTCATGATAAACCTTGTAAAATAAGAGAGAATAGCCATAAGTATTGTGACATAACGTGTAATAACAGCCCATAATGCAATAAATATTGGTATAAAAGCAGGATGCAAAATGGACGTATCAACTCCCCCAAGCTTAGACCTCGCTTGTCCTCAAGCGGAAGTTGATATCCAAAAATATGTCCATATGTTTAGAGATAGAGGTGTCGATAAAAATAAAATACGGACATGAGGGCATCATGGTCATTCTTATAACAGAAACATATATATATATATATATATTGTCATATGATTTCTTATGCTCAAGTAACAATCTATTCACAATGTCAAGTACGGTTCAGAAACTTCATTGAGAACTAACAAACGATAATCTCAGTCGTTGAAGCAAATGCAATTTGTCATAACATCGAAAAGAGTCAAGAATAGAGCTTTTCAGCAAGTCCACATACTCAACTATCATATAGTCTTCTACAATTGCTAACACTCACGCAATACTTATGGTTATGGAGTTTTAATCGGACACAGAGAAAGATAGGGGCTTATAATTTCGCCTCCCAACGTATTCACCTCTAGGTGATGTCAACAATAATAGTTCATGCTAACTTACATCCAATTGGATATATATATATTAGGATCTTTCCAACGTGAGGTGCTTGCCAAAGGATAAAATGAAAAAGGGAAATGTGACACCTTGACTCTTGCATAAAGTAAAAGACATAAAGTAAAAGATAGGCCCTTCGTAGAGGGAAGCAGAGGTTGTCATGTGCTTTTTAGGGTTGGATGCACAAAATCTTAATGCAAAAGAATGTCACTTTATATTGCCACTTGTGATATGAACCTTTATTATGCAGTTCGTCGCTTTTGTTACTTCCATATCACATGATCGTATAAAGCTTATTTTCTCCGCACTAATAAGTCATACATATTTAGAGAGCAATTTTTATTGCTTGCAATATGACAACTTACTTGAAGGATCTTACTCAATCCATAGGTAGGTATGGTGGACTCTCATGGAAAAACTGGGTTTAAGGATATTTGGAAGCACAAGTAGTATCTCTACTTGGTGCAAGCAATTTGGCTAGCATGAGGGGGGAAGGCAAGCTCAACATGTTGGACGATCCATAACAATATACTTTAACTAAGATGTGAGAACACATTACCCATTATGTTGTCTTCCTTGTCCAACATCAACTCTTTAGCATGTCATACTTAATGAGTGCTCACAATCATAAAAGATGTCCAAGATAGTATATTTATATGTGAAAACCTCTCTTTCTTTATTACTTCCTATTAATTGCAACGATGACCACAACTATGTTTGTCAACTCTTAACAACTTTTATTCATAATACTCTTTATATGTGAAGTTATTACTATCCATAAGATCAATATGAACTCTTTTATTCTTTTTATTCTTTCTATTTTCTCAAGATCATAGCAAGATAGCAAATCCCTTGCCTCAACACTAATCTTTATTATATATAGCTCATGGACTCGATTACATAGAAGGATCACAAAGCAAAACTCAAAAACTAATTCATACCAAAACTTCAATCTACTAGATCAAGATACTACTAAAAGGATTGAACTAAGTAAAACGGTAAAGATAGGAGTGTGATGGTGATACGATACCGGGACACCTCCCCCAAGCTTGGCAGTTACCAAGGGGAGTGCCCATACCGATGTGATTATGTCCTCGGAGGTGGTGAAGGAGTTGTTGATGATGTAGGCTTGTCGTCCGTCTTCCAAGGCATAGGCTCACCATCATAGAAGGATGATCGAGTCTCCGGGATCCTCAAATCTGGAACCAAACTCATCCTCTTGAATCTATATTCATACTCACAGTTTTGGTTTTGCAGGTCATAGATCTGGGCTTGGAGGTGCTCAATTTTCTCATGAAGCTTGAAGATGGTCTCCCCAATGTTCTTGGCGTCCGGCTTGTGGTTGTTGGTGAATTCCGCGATCGTCATCTGGTTGGTGTTAAGTCCACGCTCCACCATCCCTTGGCACTTGAAAACTTGTTGCTCCATAGCTTTGAGCTTTGTCTCCACGCTTCCGGTACACCTTGGTCCCTCCACATTGCGGTTGTGCAACACCCCCTCACACATCTCAATGGGTTGAGGGTGTTGCAGCACCTCCATGAGATAGGGGTTGATAAGCCTCTCGAAAAACTTGTCCTTGGGAGCGCTTGGAGACGTCATGGTGCTCTAGATCTGTCAGAAAAACAGCTCGAAACGAAAACAGAAGATTTTTGCGTGATATGGTGGTCAAAACCTTCGGGAGATTATATAATGAATTTTTACCGACCAAGAGAAGTATTGTGCAAGAAAACGGAGTCCGGAAGGCACACGAGGTGCCCACGAGGCAGGGGGCGCGCCCAGTAAGGATGGGCGCGCCCTCCACCCTCGTGGAGGCCTTGTGTCCTTCCTGGACTACTTCTTATTTTCCTAAATTCTTAAATATTCCAAAATGGAGAAAAGTTGCCAATAGAACTGTTTTGGAGTCGGTTTATTTACCGTACCACATACCTATTCCTTTTCGGGGTCTGAAACATTCTGGAAAGTGTCCCTTATGTATTCCTCCGGGGTTACGGTTTTGTTAATATTAGTTTCAACATTTATAGGATTACCTGAGATATAATGTTTGTTTCTTTGACCATTCACCACCTTCGGAATTGTGCCTTCGAAGTTGTTGATTTTTATGGCACCAGAACGATAGACCTCCTCGATAATATAAGGGCCTTCCCATTTAGAGAGAAGTTTTCCTGCAAAAAAATCTTAAACGAGAGTTGAATAGCAACACATAATCAACTACGTTAAACTCACTCTTTTGTATCCTTTTGTCATGCCATCTTTGAACTTTTTCTTTGAATAGCTTGGCATTCTCATAGGCTTGGGTTCTCCATTCATCAAGTGAGCTAATGTCAAATAACCTCTTCTCACCGGCAAGTTTGAAATCATAGTTGAGATCTTTAATAGCCCAATATGCCTTATGTTCAAGTTCGAGAGGTAAGAAACATGCTTTTCCATAAACCATCTTATACAGAGACATACCCATAGGATTTTTATATGCAGTTCTATAGGCCCATAATGCATCATCAAGTTTCTTGGACCAATTCTTTCTAGATCTATTACCAGTCTTTTGTAAAATTAATTTGAGCTCTCTATTACTCAACTCTACTTGTCCACTAGACTGTGGATGATAAGGGGATGCAATTCTATGATTAACATCATACTTAGCAAGCATTTTACGAAATGCACCATGAATAAAATGTGAACCACCATTAGTCATGAGATATCAAGGGACTCCAAACCTTGGAAAAATAACTTTTTTAAGCATCTTAATAGAGGTGTTATGATCAGCACTACTAGTTGGAATAGCTTCTACCCACTTAGTAACGTAATCAACAGCAACTAAAATATGTGTATATCCATTAGAGGTAGGAAAAGGTCCCATATAATCAAAGCCCCAAACATCAAATGGTTCAATAACAAGAGAATAATTCATAGGCATTTCTTGATGTCTACTAATATTACCAATTCTTTGACATTCATCACAAGACAAGACAAACTTACGGGCATCTTTGAAGAGAGTAGGCCAATAAAAACCGGATTGCAATACCTTATGTGCAGTTCTATCTCCAGCGTGGTGTCCTCCATATGGTTCGGAGTGACACTTGCATAGGATCTGTTCCTGTTCATGCTCAGGTACACAACGTCTAATAACACCATGTACTAAAGGTGTGGGTCATCCCAGAAGTAATGTCTTAAATCATAAAAGAACTTTTTCTTTTGCGGGTATGTGAAACTAGGTGGTATAAATTTAGCAACAATGTAATTAGCAGAATCAACATACCATGGAGCAGTACAAGAAGCATTAATGACCGCTAATTGTTCATCAGGAAAGCTATCATCAATAGGTAGTGGGTCATCAAGAACATTCTCTAACCTAGACAAGTTGTTTGCAACGGGGTTCTCAGCTCCCTTTCTATCAATAATATGCAAATCAAATTCTTGGAGCAAGAGAACCCTTCTAATAACTCTAGGTTTAGCATCTTTCTTTTCCATAATATATTAAATAGCAGCATGATCAATGTGAATAGTTACTTTAGAATCAACAATATAAGGTCTGAACTTATCACAAGCAAATACAACTGCTAAGAATTCTTTTTCAGTAGTAGCATAATTTCTCTGAGCAGTGTCTAGAGTTTTACTAGCATATTGAATAACATTTATGTCGGGTGGTAGGTGCGACATATGCCAACAGATGGCTTATCATTGTGGGAGCCAGTAAGACATCGCCGGTGCCTGGAAATGGGATAAGGCGAAGACATGCACGCCGGCGGATCTTACCCAGGTTGGGGGCTCTCCGTGGAGATAATACCCCTACTCCTGCTTTGCGGGGTCTCCTCATGATTACTAGATTGATAAGAAGCTACAAGAGGCTCCTTGAGCTGTTCGGAAGGAGAAGGAAGAAGGGCAAGGCTAGCTCTCTTCTCTCCCTACGGTGGTGTCTAAAACTCTCTCAGATCAACCCTTTGCATGGGTGTCCCGGGGGGGCTTATAAAGGCCTACCCCCTGGGGGTACAATGGTAATCCGGCTGGGCGTGGGTGCAGGCCGTCAGCGTCTACGACCGCCGGCTTCTCCGCCGGCTCCTGGGGCCCGCCGACTGGTGGGTCCCGCCGGCTGTCGGCCCATTGGTCGACAGGCCGGCCCCACCGCTTGGGGGGTCTTGTCGGGGGCTGGTTACTGTTGCCTCGCCTCTAATGACGAGGGCTTTGTCGAGGTAAGCATGACTACAGTGCTGCCGCGTTGCGGGTGCTCACTGTAGCCTTACCTCGTCTTGTCTGCTTAATGGTGCGCGCCCCCCGAGGAGGGGAGCAAGCCAGCTATAGGAAGCCGGCCTGGCCTTAGGCCGGCTGGGGGAGGTCAGGCCGCCTTCAGATGTCTCTCTGACCGAAGGGGCCCGCCGCCTTCGGGCCGTACTGGCGACCCGTCATGGATGGCGTCACGATTCGCATGGCAACAGTGCCTCGCCGGAGAGGAGATGTCCGCCCTGTACGGCGTACTGTAGCCATGCATGTTCCGGGATTTGAGGGTGGCAGGGTCCACTGTAGCCACGCCCCGTCTCGGCACCGTTATGGGGGGTGGACTTTAGGGTGCGACCCATGGCCGCCTGCCATGGGCCGGCTTTCTTGGAGTCGGCCCTTCATGGACCGTCTTCTTGGAGTCGGTCCTTGATGGGCCGGCTTCTTGGAGTCGGCCCTGTAGTGGCGTCCCCCAAAGGTTGTTTATGGCCGGGCCGCCTTCCGCTAGTTGGCCTATGTGATAGCCGGCCGGAAAAGGCAGCCCCGTGTCTTGGGCGTTTCAAGGCTTGGTCGGCCCATTGTTTTTTCTCAGGGCTAAAGGGAGCCGGTTAGGCTACTCGTGGTCATTTACTCCGACAGTAGTCCCCAAAGCTAGTTGGGCTTCGCGGCTGAAGGGGGAAACGAGAAGCTCGACCAGCTTCCTATCCCGAAGAGCCGACAGCTAGGAGCCGGCCTCCCTTGCACGTGCCTTCTCGGCGAAGCCTTCTCAAAATCCAAAGGTGGGAAACAGCTGACGCGCTAGCCAAGCGGCGGGCTTGCCGCCCGCTATCCGCGTGCCATGTGGAACCCTTCGGCTGGAAGGGCCTACCAGCCCACGCATGTGATGGGATGCGCTGCAGGCCAGGGCCCACCATTTCCGCGCCTCGGCCCGTGCGTGGATCTTCTGTGGCCCGAACCGACTGCACGTCTTCCGGCGGCGGTTCCCACTCGCCATCAAGGCGCGATAATCGCGGGTCATGGGGGAGTGGGCGCAGTTAACCCCCCGCCCCCCCGCGCCTCGCCTCCTCGGCTTTGCCGCGCGAGGCTATAAGTAGGGGCGGGGAGGGGGAGCGGCAGTCGTTCGCACGCTCGCCCTCGCCCTGCCTCCTCCCTCTTCTTCCTTATTGCGGTAGCCTTTCGCCATGCTCCCGCTCCGCCATTCTTTCTTCTTCCCAGCGTGCCATAGGCTCGCTGCCTCCGCGCCGAGCGCTCTCCGCCTCCGCGCTCACCGCTATGGCTCCGACATCGAGCTCTTGGGACAGCTCCACCGTCTATGACGACCACATCGATTTTCTCCGCAAGACGCGGCGGCTGCCGGGCGAAGATCTTGTGCGAGTCCGCCTCGCACTGGCGAGGGAGGTTTCGCCGGCGCCGGAGGAAGGCGAGCGAGTGATCTTCTACTCGCACTGTCTGCGCGGCGTCGGCCTCCCCGCGAGTGGCTTCTTCCGCGCGTTTCTCGACTTCTATCAACTTCAGCCGCACCACCTCACCCCCAACACGGCGGTGCTGCTGTCGGCCTTTGTCTCCTTGTGCGAAGGTTTCCGCGGCGTCCTCCCCACCATCGAGCTCTGGGGGGAGTTTTTCCAATCCAAGCTCGACACGGTTGTCGCAGGTGTGCCGGCTCCGTGCGGCGCCTTCATTGCCATAAGGAGGTCCACCACTGACAACCCGTTCCCTCCTATCGCGCTGATCCAGTCGGTGAAGCTCTGGTAACGATCTTATTTTTACGTGAAGAACGTTGCCCCAAACGGCGACTATGTCAACTTGCCGGCTTACATAGCCGGCCTGCCGCCTGCGAGGCTGTCTTCATGGTCCTATCGGGCTAGGTCGCTGACGCCGGCTGAAGCTGGTGCCATCGCCCAGCTTCAGGTGCTGATCCAGTCGGAGCGCCTGACCGAGCCCGACTTGATCGCCGCCTTCGTCGAGCACCGGGTTCTTCCGCTTCAGGGCCGCCCTCACCTGATCTATCAGATGAGCGGCCGCTTCGACCCAAGCCGGCTCAGCACCAGAGAGATGCCTCACGACGAGGTATCGTACATGGTGAACTACATCGCCAACTGCAAGCTCACCGAGGACTGGCAGTATGGCAAGGCGCCATACTCTCGTGCCAATCCACCACCCTTGGTAAACTTTCTTTCTTCCTTTGCTGCCCAATTTTCTTTTCTAGCCGACTCTTGACCAGTCGGCTTGTCTTCAATCAGAATCCTCTCCTTCATCCTTCGGTCGGGACCGCGGGGCCGGAGCGCGAGTTCGCCCCCGACCGCGAGGCGGACGACTTTGACGACCCCGACTTGGGGGCGGCCGCCCTGGATGACGATGCCGTGGGGGGCGGCGGCGAGACAGGCGGTTCCGGCTTCACCGCCGGCTTTGACTACTGGCCCGATGACGACGAGGCCGATCCCATTCCGTGCCGCCAGCCGGCGACCGACCCCCAAGGTGCCGGCCCATCCGGCGGGCCGACCGTGCGAGGCGGCGCACAGAAGCGTCGGGCGGCGCCGACTCTCTTTGGCAGCTGGCCGAAGAAGCCCAAGGGTCTCGCGGCGGCGACCAAGCGGGACGAGGCGGCCGCGAAGGCGGCCCACTTCCGCAAAGTGGTGAAGCAGCCGCAGGTGGCCTCGGCGTAAGTTCTGGTCCTTACGCATTTTCCTTTCTTTCTTCAGTTGATGTTCCTTTAAGTCCTTTCTCTGTTTTGTCAACCAGGGCCCCACTCTCTCTTGAGCGGACTACCACTGCCTCCATAGTCGGCGGAGCGGGAGGATCTGGGGTTCCCGTCGCATAGACCCCCGCGCCGAGCTTCAGGCGGCGATGGAGCGGAACACACGGGAGGCGCGAGAAGAGCGGGAGGCGGAGGAGCGAAGGGCAGCCGCCGCCGAATCGGCCCAGGAGACGACGGCGGAGTCAGTCGAGGCGCACTCCGACGCGGCAGCCAGGGCCCGGGCGGAGGCCCAGGCCGTAGAGAGGGTGGTAGAGGCCCTGCGTGGCCAGCCTCCGCAACTCGTCATCCCCCTCCGCTCTGCGCTCCCGGACGTCTTGGTGCCCCCGCTGGAGGAAATCGGCCGCGACCCACCGGTGATGGAGAGGGAGGTGGGCAACGTAGTCGTCCTGGAGGGAGAAGTGGTGCCGCCTCCGTCGGCCGGGACAGGTCAAGGTGGCCAGCCCGAGGTGCCGCCTGAGCAGCTGACTGGAGGAGGGCGACTGCAACTGCGGATCTTGTGGTCCTGTCGCCGGCTCGCCGGCGTGCGGGGAGGGCGGCTTCAGAGCCGGATCCGCAAAGGGCAGCCGGTTCCATCTCGTTGTCGCATGATCTGGAGTCGGCCACAGCTAGCTCGCCGGGGTGGACGCCGAGCAGTGGGACGGCCGCGCTGAACTTGGCGGCGCAAGATGTCCGTAGCCGGCTTCAGGCTCAAGCCACCGTGCTGCAGGAGTGTACCCGAGAGTTTCTTGCGACATGGGCGGTCGTTTGGGTGAGTTCTTTGCTCTTGATTTTTTCCGTGGGGGCGCGTCAGCGCACCCACTGGGTGTAGTCCCCGAGTTCCGAGTCGGCTGCTGAGCAGGCGGCTTGGAACTTCTTCGAAGACTTTGTTTTACTGATTTGCTCTTGCTTGCTTCTTCGTCCTGTTTGCAGGATTATCACAACCTCCACGCCTCTACCTTTAACTCCCAGGTCCGGGAGGCGAACCAAAAGGCCGCCGATCTGTCGGAGAGCCGGCGTGAGTGTCTTTGTCTTTTTATCTCATGTGGGGGCGCGTCAGCGCACCCACTGGGTGTAGTCCCCGAGATTCGGGCTAACTGCTGAGCAGTCGGGTCGGATCTTTCTTTCCGACTTCTTTCTTAATTTGTTCTTTCCATACTGGCAGGAGCCAACGCCGACCTGAGGCAACAGCTGGGTGTGGCCCAGACCACCCTTCGCACCAAGGAGGGTGAGCTAAGTGCCTTGGCTCAGGAGAAAAGCCACAAGGCGGCCCAGAAGGCGGCGCAGGACAGCGAGGCCGCCCTCAAAGCCGAATACGAGACCGAGGCGGCGAGCTGGGCCGAGGCAAGGCAAGCTCTGAGCGAAGGCTACGGCCGAGTCGAAGATTTGGTTGACGGTAGGCCGTCTTCTTCTTTGCTCTTTGCTTGTCCTTGTAAGCCAGTTTATCTCTTGACTTGCTTTGTTTCTTTCTTCTTTGTGAAGAGTACTTTCCTGGTTATTCCGTCGCTGCCAACCAAGCCATCGAAGCCCACCGCGAGGCCCGGCGGCAGGCTGGGGTTGAGATCGCGCCGATGCCAACCGGTCGCTTGAGGAGCAGCTTCTGGCGATCCAGGCCCGCCTTCAGCCGGCCTAACGCATGCTCCGCCGTCTTCAGCATGCTGGAGCACAGGTGCTGGCCGCCCTCTGGCCTGGCAAAGTGATCCCTCGCAGCCCCAGCCGTACTGCCGACTGGGAGGTAGCAGTCAGCCACCTCGAGGCTTGGAAGGCCTCAGCATCCCGATCGAGCGCTTGACGGGCGCTAGAGTTCGTCCGGGCTTGGTACCCTGGGCTGAACTTGGACCAACTGCGCACCTGGCGGCAGGAGGCTACCGAGGAGCTGGAGGCGGTGCGGCCGACTATCATCCAGCACGCCTCGGCAATCGCCGACTTCACCGACACCAGCGCCTTTGCTCCTGAGGTGAACGAGGACGGCGTCGTGCAGCCGGAGGAATGGTTCAAGCTGAACCCGGCCGACAGTGAAGACTCGTCGGAGGAGATTGACTCCAGCGACAAGGGCGAAGAGGAGGAGGAGGAAGATGGCGAAGACGCTGTGCCGGATGTTGGAGCAGCCAGCCAGCCTCAGCCTGACCGTGCCTCCAGCAATGAGGCGCACGCGAATGCTCCGCCTGCCACCGGCGACGACCAGGCGAGACTCGCCAGCCGGCCACTCCTTGAGCCGACACCGCCGTCTCTACCAATCTTCCTGACGCTCCGGGCGCTCCCTTGGCTTGATTCACTGTTTTTATTTTCCTGCTTGGCATTCTTTGAACAGATTTGTTATCTTTGCGCAATTCCACCCACTGGGGGTGTATTCAAACTTCGTTGAATGCTAGCCTCTTGAAGGCCTTTTGTGTAAATATTATTATCTGTGTGCTTGGCTTCCATTCCTACTTGCTTTTTATCTCTTGGCTTTTTTCCTTTGCCGCCTTCCCTTGGTTGCCGCCTTCCCAGCCGGACAGCTGCTCTGCAGTCTGTGTCTGGGTAAGGAATTCGGCCGTCTGGGAAGGCAAGTACTCAAGCTTTCTTAGATTGCAGCGGAGTAGGAAAGGAAGCCGGCCAGCCGACTGCTTCGACAGCCGGTTGGCGGGCCGGGTGGGGGGGGGAGCCGGCTTGTGTTATGTAAGTTCGTTAGTCCTTAGCCGTTTTTCAAGTGGGCATCCTTTCCGCCTTCAGCTCTTGCTAGTCGGGCAGCCGATTCTTCGAGCTGTGACTTTTGCAAGAGAGGGCTTGGGTGCCGGCACATTACTTGTCTGACTGCAGGTAGAACTTGGACATAACTCAAGGCAGCAAGTCCCCGGGCCGACTAGTCGAACCCGGTGCCGGACGGAGAAAATAAATGTAGTGGGGTAACCATGGGTATGATACCCGACATACATAGATAAAATAGGGTAGTCCCCGAGAACTCCTCGGGGGGCCTGTTGTCTCATACTTAATACAAAAGGTAGCGTGATACATACTGCATTTCAACTGTAAAATCTTCAAAGAAGATTGGCATTCCATGGGCGCTCCGACTCCTTGCCGGAGTCGTCTCTGTTGCGTGCCTTCGGCTTCTGCGCGTCGATTAAGTAATAGGAGTCATTTCCCAGAGCCCGGCTGATGACGAAGGGGCCTTCCCAAGGGGTTGAGAGCTTGTGCTGGCCGGCTATTCGCTGTATCAGCCGGAGCACAAGGTCTCCCTCTTGGAAGGCTCTTGGCTTCACCCTTCGACTGTGGTAACGGCGTAGACCTTGCTGGTAGATGGCGGACCGGCTGAGGGCTAACAACTGGCTTTCTTCCAGCAAGTCGACGCCATCTTCTCTTGCTTCTTTAGCCTCCGCCTCCGTGTACATGGTGACCCGAGGTGAGTCGAACTCGATGTCAGTTGGGATGACAGCCTCGCCACCATATACAAGGAAGAAGGGGGTGAAGCCGGTTGACTTGTTTGGGGTAGGTCGCAGACTCCAGAGGACGGCCGGTAGCTCGTCGAGCCAACAGCCGGCCGAACGCTCTAGTGGCACGACCAGTCGGGGCTTGATGCCGGAGAGGATGAGGCCATTTGCTCGCTTGACTTGGCCGTTTGACTGCAGGTGGGCAACAGATGCTAAGTCTAGTCGGATGCCCTGTGTCGCGCAGAAACGTGCCAGTGCTCCCTTGGGAAAATTTGTGCCGTTGTCGGTGATGATGCTGTGTGGCACGCCATACCGGGTTGTAATATCTGCAATGAATGTCACGGCAGTCGGCCCATTCCGTTTTTTGATCGGCTTTGCTTCAATCGACTTGGTAAATATGTCCACGGCGACAAGCAGATGTGTCATGCCGCCGCGTGCCGTCTTGAATGGGCCGACCATGTCCAGCCCCTAGACGGCAAAGGGCCAAGTGATGGGGATGGTCTTGAGTGCAGAAGCCGGCAAGTGTTGCTTGGAGCCGAAGACTTGGCACCCTTTGCATTGTTTGACTAGTTCCTTGGCATCCTCCAAAGCAGTCGGCCAGAAGAATCCATGGCGGAAGGCCTTAGCGACGAGCGCCCTAGAGGCGGCATGATGGCCGCATTCGCCTTGGTGAATGTCTTCGAGGATTGCTATGCCTTTCTCTGGCTCGACGCAGCACTGAAAGACTCCGGTAGCACTGTGCCTAGCTAGCTCTTGGTTCATTATTGTGTAAGCTCCGGCTCAGCGTTGGACTTGTCTTGCCGAGATCTCGTCAGTCGACAGCTCTCAATTTATCATAAAACGGAGGATGGGCTGAGCCCATGATGGAGCCGTGACTTCTTCGATTGCCAAAACGGCTACTACAACCAAGGTGGGCGGGCTGGGTTGTGAAGAGTTGGAGTCGGCCTCCGCCTGCTGTGCTGCCGCAGTCCCCGGGCCGGGTTCGACTATGGTAGTCCCCGAGCCGGCTGCCGAAGTCCCCGGGCCGCCTGCCTAGTCCCCAAAGTTGGATCCGACTGTGTCGGGGTCAGGCGGCACAAAGATGGAACTGGAATCCGGAGACGGCTTGACAGATGGCTTGAGGAGGCGTTGGAGGGCGATGCCGGTTGGTATAGCTTGTCGGGTGGAGCCTATTCGTGCCAGGGCATCTGCTTGCTCATTGTCGGCCCGTGGCACGTGAAGGAACTCGCACCCCTCGAAATATCCGCTGAGCTGCTGGACAAGGAAACGGTAGCTTGCCATGTTTGCGTCCTTGGCATCCCAGTCGCCGGATGATTGCTGAACCACTAAGTCCGAGTCGCCATAACACAGGATCCGGCGGATGCCAAGTTCCTTGGCTAGCCGGAGCCCGTGTATGAGCGCCTCATACTCGGCCACATTATTGTAGGCGGCAAAGTGGATTTGCAATGTGTATCTGAGTTTGTCGCCTTTGGGAGAGGTGAGGACGATGCCGGCTCCCAAGCCGGTGCGCATCTTGGATCCGTCAAAATGCATCCGCCAATGAGTGGAGTCGGGGGCCGGTGGTAGGTACTGGGTCTCGGCCCAGTCGACGAGGAAGTCGGCCAATGCTTGGGACTTGATGGGGTGCGGGGCTGATAGTAGATCGTGTAAGGAGCAAGCGCAATGGCCCATTTCGCCACTCGACCGGATGCGTCCCGGCTGCCTATGATCTCGGCAAGCGGGGCAGTGCATACAACCGTGATGGGATGTTCTTGAAAGTAGGGCTTGAGTTTCTTGGAGGCGAAGTACACACCGTAGCACATTTTCTGATAGTGCGGGTAGTTCTGTTTTGAGGTGGACAATACTTCGCTCAAATAATATACCAGCCTCTGGACTAGCTAAGCTCGGCCTTCTTCTGGACGCTGGACCACAATGACCGTGCTGACCACCCGGCTGGTGGCGGCGATGTAGAGGAACATGGGCTCCTTCTCAGTTGGGGCCACCAAGACATGTGGTGTGGACAACATCTTCTTTAGCTCGTGGAAAGCTTGGTCCGCCTGGTCATTCCACTCAAAGTGAGTGGACTTCTTCATGAGTCAGCAGAGGGGGAGAGCCTTTTCTCCGAGCCGGCTCATGAAGCGGTTTAAGGACGCCAGGCATCCGGTGAATTTTTGAATGTCTCGCAGCTTGGTAGGGACCTTCATTCTCTCTATGGCCTTGATCTTCACTGGGTTGCACTCAATGCCGCGTTCGGAGACCAGGAAGCCTAGATGCTGGCCGGCTGGTATCCCGAACACGCACTTCTCCGGGTTGAGCTTGATCTGAAACCGGCGCAAATTCTCAAAGGTCTCCTTGAGGTCTTCCAGCAGGGTGCCGCGCTTCTCCGTCTTCACCACGACATCGTCTACGTAGATGTGGGCATTTCTGCCGATTTGCTTGAGGAGGCATTTCTGCATGCAACGCTAAAAGGTGGCACCAGCATTTCTCAAGCCGAATGTCATGGTTAGGTAACAGAAAGCTCCGAATGGGATAATGAAGGCGCTCTTCAAGCGATCAGCTGGGTTCAATTTTATCTGGTGGTAGCCGGAATAAGCATCTAGGAAACTCAACAGCTCGCATCTGGCTGTGGAGTCTATCACTTGGTCAATCCTTGGCAGGGCAAACGGATCTTTAGGGCAGGCTTTGTTGAGGCTGGTGTAGTCGATGCACATGCGCCACTGCTTGTTCTTCTTCAACACGAGGACCGGGTTGGAGTAACACCCTAGATTCAATGTGCCAGGTGTCTGCCAGTTTTTTGCCGTCGTTTCCATGTCATTTTCTTGCGTGTTGCATTTTATCATGTCATCATGTGCATTTCATTTTGCATACGTGTTCGTCTCTTGCATCCGAGCATTTTCCCCGTTGTCCGTTTTGCAATCCGACACTCCTATGTCCCCCGGCGTTCCCCCTTTTGTCTCCTTTTGTGAGTGGGTGCTAAACTTTCTTGGAATGGCCCGAGGTTTGCCAAGCGGCCTTGTTATAGCACCGGTAGACCGCCTGTCAAGTTTCGTGCCATTTGGAGTCCGTTTGATACTCCAACGGTTAACCGGGTAACCGTAAAAGCCCTCTTTTGTTGCAGCCCAACCCCCCTCCAAAGTGGCCCAAAAACCCATCCAAATCCCCTCCATGCTCTCGGTCGTTCGATCACGATCGTGTGGGCGAAAACCGCACCCCATTTGGACTCTCCTAGCTCCCAGAACCTATAAATATGCCCCTCCCCCCCGAAAATCGCGGATGAATTCGCCCCCCGAAACCCTAGCTTTTCCCTCTCCGCTGCCGGACACGCCCGACTGCAGCCGGACACGTCCGCCCTCGCCCGCGCGCCAATCAGGAGGCCCGCGGAGCCCAGGGAGGGCCCACACGAGCCCGCGCCCCCGCCTACGTCTGCCTCCCCGGCCCGCGCTCGAGC
>NC_041381.1:458769974-458776732 GCF_002162155.2 Triticum dicoccoides | reverse complement strand
GCCCCGTCCGGATCCTCCATCGCCGCCGGCTGGACGCCGCTGCGCCGCCATCGACCGCGGGCGCCGCCCCCGTGCCGCGACGCCCGTCCCTCCGCCGCCTCGCCGGCTGGGACCGCACCTCCGGCCGCGCCCGACCCCGCGTTGCCGCCCGCTCGTCCGGCCTCGTCTCCACCGCCGTGGGCGCTGGATCCGGCGAGGAGCGCCTCGGATCCGGTCCCCTCCCCCCTCTCCAGTTGTCTTCCTCCTCTCCGGCTACGTCCCCGGCCAACTCCGGCGAGGCCCCCGGATCAGGATGAGATCCACCAGGAGCCGAACCAAACGCGTCGCCCGCGCCCCGGATCTCTCCGTCCCAGAACCGCTCCATCCCGTTGACTTTCGGTGGTTGATTTTTCTCTAAGTCCCGAAATATTCTTGCATTATTATGCCATGTTCATTGCATCATATCTAGCTACATACTACTTCGTTTCGTGCGTGTAATATGTGAAATTGTTTGACTCGACGAGTACTTCATTTCATTCCATTGCATCATGTTCATTTGAGTTCATCTTAATGCTCGAATCATCGTTGCAAGAGTGCATGTTGCTGTTAATCTGCTGAAACTGTTATAACATGCTCATTTGTCATTTTTGCCATGTTTGATGTGTGCATCCTATGAGGTTGATGTCTACATATGTTTTGATCTATGCCATGCCATATTTACTGTGGTGCCATCCATGTATTTTTTGGAGTCTTGTACTGAGTGCATCAAGCTTTCTAAGTAGGGTACTTGCTGTTGCTGTTTTGCTAGGCTGATTCTGTTATTTCGTGATGCTATGTAAACCTGCTGCTACAAGTCATTCTATGCATAATCTAGAGATGTTCACTAAATATGATTTGTTATAAATGTAATGCTCTATCCATCCATGCCCCTGGTTGCATTTATAGCCTCCTGTAGCTTGTTGTAATCTTGCTCCAAAGTTGCTAAATAATGTTGCTGTCAGCCTGTTAACATGAAGTTCAGTTTTGTCATGTACTTTGCTAGTGATCCATGCACCCTATGAACTTGATCTTGCCATCATTAGCTTCATTAACATGACTTCTTACTGGTAATTGCCTTGCCATGCCATGTATTGCTCTGTGGTTAATGGTTCAAGCTCACCAACATGCCTACTTATTGTTGTTCCTGCCATGTATGAATCTGTCTTATCACTTGCTATGTTTACATGGGTGCCATCATATTTTCTGTGCCCTTTTGGCTCATGGCCAGTAAGGGACTTTTGTTCTATGCATTTAGTGTTATCATGCCATGCCTTTGTTTGCCATGTTAAGTTCCTGTAACATGTTGTTTGATAGCTCTAAACATTGCAACTTGATGTTATTTCCTGATAAGTCTGAAACTGTTAATATATGCAATCTTGCCATGTGTGTTTGAGCATGTTCTAGTGATTTCTGGAGATAGCTCAGTGTTCATGTTTTGTCACGCTTTACGTGTATAACATGTCCATGCCTTTTGTTTTTTATGTTGAGGTGCTGTAGCATGTTGTTTTGATGCTTGCAATATGCCTAGTTGCTGTTTTGGACAGATTGTTGCTATATCTTGTATAGAGTGTATGTGTTGAACCGTTGCTCCGTTTTGAGTGTGCTCTATATGAAACTTGCTTAGAATTGCATGTAGTTTAATATAATCATGTTGCATCCTTGTTTTGAGGTGTTTGCTTGATGTTTGAGTGCATTTTGCATCAATGCCATGCTTAACTTGTTTTGCTCATATCTTCTAGGCCGTAGCTCCGAATTAAATGAACTTTATATGTAACTTGACTAGAATCTCGTGTAGATCATCTTGGTGCATCTTAAATTGCTGTTTAACAACTTGAACATAAGGGTTATTCAGATCTGGACCAACTTTGAAATTTACATATGAGGACTTATCGGAATTGTTATATGTTGTTTCCGGCCTCATTTAAACTTGCCTTGATGTGTTGCTCTTGTTTGCATCATCTCTTGCCATGAGTAGCTTCATGTAGCCCTGTCATGCATCATGCTTGGTTGTGCATCATGTCTTGTTCATGTGTGGTGTGTTTACTATGTTGTGTGCTTCTTCTTGATAGTTCCTGTTTCGTTGCGATCGTGAGGATTCGTTCGTCTACGCTTGGTTCGTCTTCGTGGCTTCATCTTCTTCATGGACTCGTTCTTCTTCCTTCCGGGATTTCAGGCAAGATGACCGCTCCCTGGATCTCACTACTATCATTCCTATGCTAGTTGCTTCGTTCTATCGCTATGCTGCGCTTCCTATCACTTGTTCATCAAGCCTCCCAATTGCCATGTCAGCCTCTAACATTTTCACCCTTCCTAGCGAACCATTGCTTAGCTATGTTACCGCTTTTGCTCAGACCTCTTATAGCGTTGCTAGTTGCAGGTGAAGTTGAAGATTGCCCCATGGTGGACAGGATTATGTTGGGATATCACAATATCTCTTATTTAATTAATGCATTTATATACTTGGTAAAGGGTGGAAGACTCGGCCTTATGCCTGGTGTTTTGTTCCACTCTTGCCGCCCTAGTTTCCGTCATACCGGTGTTATGTTCCCGGATTTTGCGTTCCTTACGCGGTTGGGTGATTTATGGGACCCCCTTGACAGTTCGCTTTGAATAAAACTCCTCCAGCAAGGCCCAACCTTGGTTTTACCATTTGCCTCACCTAGCCCTTTTTCCCTTGGGTTTCCGAAGCCCGAGGGTCATCTTTATTTTAGCCCCCCCAGGCCAGTGCTCCTTCGAGTGTTGGTTCGAACTGAGCTGCCTGCGGGGCCACCTCGGGGCAACTTGAGGGTTGGTTTTACTCGTAGCTAGTCTCATCTGGTGTTGCCCTGAGAACGAGATATGTGCAGCTCCTATCGAGATTTTTCGGCACATCGGGCGGCTTTGCTGGTCTTGTTTTACCATTGTCGAAATGTCTTGTAAATCGGGATTCCGAGTCTGATCGAGTCTTCCTGGGAGAAGGTATATCCTTCGTTGATCGCGAGAGCTTATCATGGGCTAAGTTGGGACACCCCTGCAGGGTATAAACTTTCGAGAGCCGCGCCCGCGGTTATGTGGCAGATGGGAATTTGTTAATGTCCGGTTGTAGATAACTTGACACCAGATCCGAATTAAAATGCATCAACCGTGTGTGTAGCCGTGATGGTCTCTTCTCGGCGGAGTCCGGGAAGCGAACACGGTTTCTGTGTTATGTTTGACGTAAGTAGGAGTTCAGGATCACCTCTTGATCATTGCTAGATTCACGACCGTTCCGTTTGCTCTCTTCTCGCTCTTATTTGCGTATGTTAGCCACCATACTTGCTTAGTCGCTGCTGCAACCTCACCACTTATCCATTCCTTACCCATTAAGCTTTGCTAGTCTTGATACCCATGGTAATGGGATTACTGAGTCCTCATGGCTCACAGATTACTACAACAACAGTTGCAGGTATAGGTTTTGCGATGATCACGATGCGAGAGCGGTGTTACTTGTTTTGGAGTTCTTCTTCTTCTTCTTCTTCGATCAGGGGATAGGTTCCAGGTCGGCAGCCTGGGCTAGCAGGGTGGATGTCGTTTGAGCTTCTGTTTGTGTTTCATCTGTAGTCGGATGGTGCTCTTTTGTAAGATGATGTTGTATTCGTGTGGCATTGTATGCCTTTTGTATATATCCCTATCTATTATGTAATGTTGATGTAATGATATCCTCCTTGCAAAAGCGTTTCAATATGCGAGTCTATCCTTGGTGGGACCTTCGAGCTCCTTTTGGATAGGGTCGCATATTGGGCGTGACAAGTTGGTATCAGAGCCTCGACCGACCCTAGGAGCCCCCTTGATTGATCGTGTAGTTTGGCCGTTGTCGAGTCTAGAAGAAAACTATTTCTGAGTCTAGTTATATCAAAGTGTAGGAATTCTTTTTACTCCTCAGTCCCTTCGTCGCTCTGGTGAGGAATCTTGATGTAGGTGTTTTGACTTACTTCTCTCCCCCTTCAATTTTTTTAGGATCATGCAGTTGGTTTTCCGATCGTTGGTTCTCAGCTCTTTTCATCCGGTGCATTTCCCGTCAAGTTGACTCGAGCCTCTTCAGCTTTACAAGATCAATCCTCAGTTCTTTCTCAACAAAGTTGTCTTTCCATCCTCAGTTGTTTTCTTTTTCCCACCCGCCCACCCCTTTTTCTTCTCGGAGCTGGAGTCCATAATCGAGTATCCATCCTACTCGTGCGAAGTCTTTGCTTTCTTTCCTCAACGATTTCAACCGGTGTTTTCTCTTCAAGATATTCATCGGTTCCCCCTTCCAAGTTGCCTTTGTTTTTCCCGCCCTCCCACCCTCTTCTTCCCGGAGTCTGAGTCTGTTTTGACCATCAATTCCATTCGTGTGGAGCCTCTTCAGTCTTCCCTCAATTATTTCAACCGGTGAATTCTCGTCTCATTCGTCATTCTTCATCTCTTTTCTTCTCCGGTGGATTCAATTCAAGTTTTTCATTGTCGATCATATTCTTTCCCTCAGCTCAAATATTTCCCTTTGCTCGTTCGCCTCTCGCCAGTTTATCCTTCTGGAGTGTTCAAGACATCTCAGGAAATTCGTCTGTGTTCCAATTAATTCGAGGTTGTCACCTCATTCAAATATTTCAATTGTTCCAGTGCATCATCTATCTGTTCAACATACCTTTCCAACGGTGTTATCTCTTCAGTGGGCCCTAACCCACATGTATTTTCCCAGGATCTTACCTGACTCTTCTAATTTCCCGGAGCTATTCTCAAATCCTTTTTCGAAGTTTGACGCAAGTATGAATTTCATCAGTCAGATCTTTTCCAAGATCAATTTCAAATCATTTTCATTGTTGCCTCAACCTCTTCGCTTTTCGTTCCCCCGGAGTGCCATAACAAATTTTGGTGGTGTTTCCCATCGTCATTTGAAGACCGAAGAAGAGTTTCTCCTCTAAATCTTGTCTGTTCTCTCGAAGATTCATGGTTCTAGCTTCATGTTATCCTCTCAAATTATTCCATTTGTCAGATATTCCTTTTTCTCACCTATCCGAAGTATTTCAGGAGTTGATTTCAGTTCGTTTCATCGGAGGACATCGTTCCAGAAGAATTCTTCGTCCTCACATTTCAGCTATTGTTCTCTAATTATCCCGGTGTTTCATTCAAGTGTTCTTTAATCAGCTCGTTATCTCTTCGTTCTTGTGCATCTAAATCCCCTCTTGCGTATTGGTTCTTCTAATTGTTCCTGGTGATTCAGTTTCTTTCATCAATCATTTTCGAATTCTTACGGTGGTTCGTTCAAGATTTCTCTTCATTCGTCATCGTATCAATTCATTCATTCATTCGTTGTTTCCAAATCCTACCGTTGGTTCATGAAGACCTTCTCAAGTTTGCGGTATGTCACTTCTCAATCCTCTTCAAGAAGAATAAGTAGTATGCAAAATCCATTGCTTGTCATCAATTTAATTTGATGAAGGATAAGCATACAATAAATCTTATTCTTATTTCATCCAAGTGAGTAATCCCTTCCTTCGGAGTTTGTTCTTGTTGAATAAATTCTAGTTCCAAGTGTTTTCATCTTTTCTTTTCCGGAGTTCAATTTCCTCGGCTATCTCGTCGGAATCTCCATCTAAATCAACGCAAGGCTCATCTTATTTTTACATCCTTCATTCCTATCTCATCATCTTTTGTCACCGGAGTTCTTCATGGTGGTTCTTCATGATTTAATTCATTCTGCAAGAGTTCATCAAGTATCATTCCATCCTCTCAAGTTCATGTTCTTTTTCTTCCATCTTCAGCTGGAGTGCTGCCTAAATCCTTTTCAGTCGTATTTGGTTCTTATCTCACGCTAACCGGAGTGGTTTCATAGTCTATCTGATTCCGTGAGCTTTCGATTCTCGTCATTCTCGTCGTTCCTCTCTTCTTCTCGAGTGCTCGCGATTCTTTGCTTCTTCTCTTGAGTTCTTGTCTCACCTCATCCCTTTTCCCTTCCGTCTCGGTCCTAAGATCTTGGGACGAGATCTCTTGTTAGTGGAGGAGTGTTGTAACGCCCTGGATTTGATGCGCCAGGTGTCTGCCAGTTATTCGCTGTCATTGCCATGTCATTTTCTTGCGTGTTGCATTTTATCATGTCATCATCTGCATTTCATTTTGCATACGTGTTCATCTCTTGCATCCGAGCATTTTCCCCGTTGTCCGTTTTGCAATCCGACACTCCTGTGTCCCCCGACGTTCCCCCTTTTGTCTCCTGTTGTGAGTGGGTGCTAAACTTTCTCAGAATGGCCCGAGGTTTGCCAAGCGGCCTTGTTATAGCACCGGTAGACCTCCTGTCAAGTTTTGTGCCATTTGGAGTCCGTTTGATACTCCAACGGTTAACCGGGTAACCGTAAAAGCCCTCTTTTGTTGCAGCCCAACCCCCCTCCAAAGTGGCCCAAAAACCCATCCAAACACCCTCCATGCTCTCGGTCATTCGATCATGATCGTGTGGGCAAAAACTGCACCCCATTTGGACTCTCCTAGCTCCCAGAACCTATAAATATGCCCCTTCCCCCGAAATTCGCGGATGAATTCGCCCCCCGAAACCCTAGCTTTTTCCCTCTCCGCCGCCGGACACGTCCGACTGCAGCCGGACACGTCCGCCCTTGCCCCTGCGCCAATCAGGAGTTGCCACGTGGCGCGCCGCTGTCCTTCGCCACCGCGGCCCATGGAGCCCAGGGAGGGCCCGTGCGAGCCCGCGCCCCCGCCGCCGTCTGCCTCCCCGGCCCGCGCCCGAGCGCCGCCGC
>NC_041381.1:458719816-458769464 GCF_002162155.2 Triticum dicoccoides | reverse complement strand
GCTGCTGCCTGCTCGTCCGGCCTCGTCTCCGCCGCCGTGGGTGCCGGATCCGGCAAGGAGCGCCTCGGATCCGGTCCCCTTCGCCCTCTCCGGTCATCTTCCTCCTCTCCGGCCACGTCCCCGGCCAACTCCGGTGAGGCCCCCGGATCGGGATGAGATCCACCAGGAGACGAACCAAACGCGTCGCCCGCGCCCCGGATCTCTCCATCCCAGAACCGCTCCATCCCGTTGACTTTCGGAGGTTGATTTTTCTCTAAGTCCCGAAATATTCTTGCATTATTATGCCATGTTCGTCGCATAATATCTTGCTGCATACTGCTCCATTTCGTGCGTGTAATATGTCAAATTGTTCATCTCGACGAGTAATTCATTTCATTCCATTGCATCATGTTGATTTGTGTTCATCTTGATGCCCGAATCATCATTGCGAGAGTGCATGTTGCTGTTAATCTGCTGAAACTGTTATAACATGCTCATTTGTCATTTTTGCCATGTTTGATGTGTGCATCCTATGAGATTGATGTCTACATTTGTTTTGATCTATGCCATGCCATCTTCACAGTGATGACATCCATGTATTTTTGTGAGTCTTGTACTGAGTGCATCAAGCTTGCTAAGTAGGGTACTTGCTGTTGCTGTTTTGCTAGGCTGATTCTGTTATTTCGTGATGCTATGTAAACCTGCTGCTACAAGTCATTCTATGCATAATCTGGAGATGTTCAATAAATATGATTTGTTATAAATGTCATTCTCTATCCATCCATGCCCCTGGTTGCATTTATCGCCTGCTGTAGCTTGTTGTAATATTGCTCCAAAGTTGCTAAATAATGTTGCTGTCAGCCTGTTAACATGAAGTTCAGTTTTGTCATGTACTTTGCTAGTGATCCATGCACCCTATGAACTTGATCTTGCCATCCTTAGCTTCATTAACATGTCTTCTTACTTTTAGTTGCCTTGCCATGCCATGTATTTCTCTGTGGTGAATGGTTCAAGCTCACCAACATGCCTACTTATTGTTGTTCCTGCCATGTATGAATCTGTCTTATCACTTGCTATGTTTACATGGGTGCCATCATATTTTCTGTGCCCTTTTGGCTCATGGCCAGTAAGGGACTTTTGTTCTATGAATTTAGTATTATCATGCCATGCCTTTGTTTGCCATGTTAATTTCCTGTAACATGTTGTTTGATAGCTCTAAACATTGCAACTTGATGTTATTTCCTGATAAGTCTGAAACTGCTAATATATGCAATCTTGCCATGTGTGTTTGAGCATGTTCTAGTGATTTCTGGAGATAGCTCAGTGTTCATGTTTTGTCACGCTTTACGTGTATAACATGTCCATGCCTTTTGTTTTTTATGTTGAGGTGCTGTAGCATGTTGTTTTGATGCTTGCAATATGCCTAGTTGCTGTTTTGGACAGATTGTTGCTATATCTTGTATAGAGTGTATGTGTTGAACCGTTGCTCCGTTTTGAGTGTGCTCTATATGAAACTTGCTTAGAATTGCATGTAGTTTCATAAAATCATGTTGCATCCTTGTTTTGAGGTGTTTGCTTGATGTTTGAGTGCATTTTGCATCAATGCCATGCTTAACTTGTTTTGCTCATATCTTCTAGGCCGTAGCTCCGAATTAAATGAACTTTATATGTAACTTGACTAGAATCTCGTGTAGATCATCTTGGTGCATCTTAACTTGCTGTTTAACAACTTGAACATAAGGGTTATTCAGATCTGGACCAACTTTGAAATTTACATATGAGGACTTACCGGAATTGTTATATGTTGTTTCCGGCCTCATTTAAACTTGCCTTGATGTGTTGCTCTTGTTTGCATCATCTCTTGCCATGAGTAGCTTCATGTAGCCCTGTCATGCATCATGCTTGGTTGCGCATCATGTCTTGTTCATGTGTGGTGTGTTTACTATGTTGTGTGCTTCTTCTCGATAGTTCCTGTTTCGTTGCGATCGTGAGGATTCGTTCGTCTACGATTGGTTCGTCTTCGTGGCTTCATCTTCTTCATGGACTCTTTCTTCTTCCTTGCGGGATTTCAGGCAAGATGACCGCTACCTTGGATCTCACTACTATCATTGCTATGCTAGTTGCTTCGTTCTATCGCTATGCTGCGCTTCCTATCACTTGTTCATCAAGCCTCCCAATTGCCATGTCAGCCTCTAACATTTTCACCCTTCCTAGCGAACCATTGCTTGGCTATGTTACCGCTTTTGCTCAGCCCTCTTATAGCGTTGCTAGTTGCAGGTGAAGTTGAAGATTGCCCCATGGTGGACAGGATTATGTTGGGATATCACAATATCTCTTATTTAATTAATGCATCTATACACTTGGTAAAGGGTGGAAGACTCGGCCTTATGCCTGGTGTTTTGTTCCACTCTTGCCGCCCTAGTTTCCATCATACCGGTGTTATGTTCCCGGATTTTGCATTCCTTACGCGGTTGGGTGATTTATGGGACCCCCTTGACAGTTCGCTTTGAATAAAACTCCTCCAGCAAGGCCCAACCTTGGTTTTACCATTTGCCTCACCTAGACCTTTTTCCCTTGGGTTTCCGGAGCCCGAGGGTCATCTTTATTTTAGCCCCCCCGGGCCAGTGCTCCTTCGAGTGTTGGTTCGAACTGAGCTGCCTGGGGGGCCACCTCGGGGCAACTTGAGGGTTGGTTTTACTCGTAGCTAGTCTCATCCGGTGTTGCCCTAAGAACGAGATATGTGCAGCTCCTATCGGGATTTGTCGGCACATCGGGCGGCTTTGCTGGTATTGTTTTACCATTGTCGAAATGTCTTGTAAACCGGGATTCCGAGTCTGATCGGGTCTTCCTGGGAGAAGGTATATCCTTCGTTGATCGCGAGAGCTTATCATGGGCTAAGTTGGGACACCCCTGCAGGGTATAAACTTTCGAGAGCCGTGCCCGCGGTTATTTGGAAGATGGGAATTTGTTAATGTCCGGTTGTAGATAACTTGACACCAGATCCGAATTAAAACGCATCAACCGTGTGTGTAGCCGTGATGGTCTCTTCTCGGCGGAGTCCGGGAAGCGAACACGGTTTCTGTGTTATGTTTGACGTAAGTAGGAGTTCAGGATCACCTCTTGATCATTGCTAGATTCACGACCGTTTCGTTTGCTCTCTTCTCGCTCTTATTTGCGTATGTTAGCCACCATACTTGCTTAGTCGCTGCTGCAACCTCACAACTTATCCATTCCTTACCCATTAAGCTTTGCTAGTCTTGATACCCATGGTAATGGGATTGCTGAGTCCTCGTGGCTCACATATTACTACAACAACAGTTGCTGGTACAGGTTTTGCGATGATCACGACGCGAGAGCGATGTTACTTGTTTTGGAGTTCTTCTTCTGCTTCTTCTTTGATCAGGGGATAGGTTCCAGGTCGGCAGCCTGGGCTAGCAGGGTGGATGTCGTTTGAGCTTCTATTTGTGTTTCATCCGTAGTCGGATGGTGCTCTTTTGTAAGATGATGTTGTATTCGTGTGGCATTGTATGCCTTTTGTATGTATCCCTATCTATTATGTAATGCTGATGTAATGATATCCACCTTGCAAAAGCGTTTCAATATGCGGGTCTATCCTTGGTGGGACCTTCGAGTTCCTTTTGGATAGGGTCGCATATTGGGCGTGACAGTTGGCAAGCCATTCTGGAAAGAACACTTCCATAATGAAGCCGGCTCCCAGAAGCCGGGCTATTTCTTCTCCGACTACTCTTATCTTCTCTTTTGATAGGCGGCACAAGGGCTGCCTGAACGGCTTTGCGTTAGATTGGACGTGTAGCTTGTGCTCGGCGAAATCCGTCGGGACACCCGGCATGTCTTTGGGGGACCATGCAAAGACGTCCCGATTCTCACGGAGGAAATCGATGAGCTCGCCTTCCTATTTGCTGTCAAGGCCTGTGCCTATGACAACGTGCCTCTCTGGGTGCTCCGGGTCCAGAGATATCTTCTTTGTCTCCTTGGCCGACTGGAAAGAACCTTGAGCTTCACATTCTTTGGGGTCAGGAGACAGAACCGGCTGCTTGCCAGCCAAGGCCACAACTCGATTCAGCATCTTCTTCTCTTCGGCGATTACGAGGGACTCGTCCAGCTGACTGCTGGCTGCTGCACACTCAGAAGACTTCTTATAGTCTCCGGCTATGGTGATAATGCCCTTGGAACTCGGGATCTTCATCTTGAGGTAGGCGTAGTGGGGCACAACCATAAACTTGGCCAACGCTGGTCGGCCAAGCAATGCGTGGTACGGGCTCTCCAAATCCACTACCTCAAACCATATTGCTTCTCGGCGGAAATGATCCTTGCCCCCAAAGAGGACGTGCATCTTGATCTTGCCGATTGGTGAGCAGGACAGGCCGGGTACGATGCCGTGGAACACAGTCCGGCTTGGCATGAGTTGCTTCGGCTTGATGTTGAGCTTCTCCATTGTATCTCGATATAGTATGTTGATACTGCTCCCGCCGTCTATCAGCATGCGGGAAAATCGGGCGACATGCCTCTCCGTCGCTAGGGTGGCATCCAAAACTAGGGCATAGGAGCCAGGAGGCGGCATCACCTCTGGGTGGTCATCTCGGCTCCAGCTGATGGGCTTCTCTAACCAGTGCATGAACTCAGGGTTATTGGAGGCGACTGCGTTGACTTCTTGCTGCTGTCGGCGCCGGCTGCGCCGATCTTCTGTATGGCTGGTGAACACGACGTAGGCGGCTTGCTCATTGGGGAACTCATCCTGGAAAGCTCCGAGTACAGGCCGAGCGGCTGGCTGCTGCGGGGCAGGAGGCGGCTGGCCTGCAGGCGGAGGCGGTAGCAGCCCCTCGCCCTTGGAGATTCGGGTGAGCCAGTGGCACTTCCGAGTTGTATGGTTGGACGGCTTCACGCCGCTGTGGAACTTGCAGGGGGTGTCGAGAGTTTGCTCGTAGGAGAAAGCCGGCTGCCAAGCCGGCCTGCCGCCCTTCTGCTTCTTAGGAGCCGACCGTCCCTCAGGCTGCTCTTCTTCGATGATGGCCACCTGCCGGCTAGTGGAAGGCGGCATAGGGGCCTTGTGCTTGTGGTTGTTTTGATACGGGCGCTGGCTTGATTCTCCAGCCAGCGTCTTGGGAGCCGGCGCCAGCACTTTTCCGGAGGCGTCTACCCGGAGCTCAGTCTTCATTGAGGAGTCGGTGGTGGCATATTTGTCTGCGATGATCAGTAGCTCATCAAGGGTTGCCGGCTCCTCGTAGAGGAGTCAATGCTTGAGGAGAGTGCCCTTGCAGCACCTGGCGGTGAAGTACTCAATGGCCTGAACCTCGTGCACCCCTTCGCAGGAGTTGCGGAGCTCGGCCCAACGCGTCAGGTAGTCGCGGGTTGACTCGCTGGGCCCTTGTATGCACAAGGAGAGCTGTCGGGGCTTGGGAGCCTGTTTGTAGGTGCTGGTGAAGTTGCGTATGAAGGCTTCGGTGAAGTCCAGCCAGCTGTTGATGCTGTAAGGCTTGAGGCTGTTGAGCCAGGTGCATGCCGTGCCTTGGAGCATTAGGGGGACATATTTCACGGCGACACATCGGTTGCCGTTTGCTATGCGAACCGCGGTGAAGTAGTTGATCAACCAGTCTTCCGGCTTCACGGAGCCGTTGTATTTGGGCGTGTCTCTTGGGAGCAAGAACCCTTTGGGAAAGGGCTCATCGCGGATGTGGGGGCCGAAACAAGGCGGGCCGACATCATCTTCTTCTTCCAGGGCCAGGGATCGCGCAAGGCGGTCGATCCGATGGCGGGCATCATTCTCGCCGACTCCTTCGCGGCGACCAAGTCGGCCGCTGAGAGTCAGATGCTTGACAGGAGGCGGGGTGGGATATCTTTCCCCGCGAGGCGGAGGAGGAGGCGGGTCACCTCGTCGTTCCACACCTCGGGGACGGCCTTCTGCGTCGCGCTCGATGGTGATTCGAGTCCGCCTGCGGCTAGAAGCCGGCTCCTTCTCTTGTCTTGTATGGGCGCCACCTGTAGTCGGCGTATGCGACGTCGCGCTGTGCTCCCGACGAGGGGGGCTTCCAGCCCGGACGCCGGCTTCGTGCCGCTCTGCGGCCACGTCGATCAGCTATTGGATGTGTCTAGTCATGTAGGGGAGCTCGTCGGCCCCCAGTCCGTTTAGCTCGTCTACGATCGACTGGGCGGCGCGTAGATTCTCGAGGGGCGTGGCACAGACTGGGCGGTCCGCTCCTAGCATGCTGGCGATGGCCGCGCCGCATTTCTTGACGATGCCGACTCGGCTTGGCCCTTCTGGAGGCGGCGTGCCGAAGGCGGCGCGGTCGACTTCGTGCTGGTGGGCTTCCGTGAGGCGTCTCATGGTGGCTATCTTCTGGCCTTCTGCAAGGAGGGCAAGGCGGTGTGCGTCCAGCGCCTCAGCGTCAGCGTCCGCTGGGATGGGGGCAGACAGATCGTGCAATGCGGCCTGCAAGGCATCGCGAGTGTTCTCGTCGGAGGCGACGCCGTGGCTGATGACTAGCACTTCGGTGACGGTGCTGCCGCCACTGTCATCTCGAGGGAGAGAGTCGTCGAAGATGATCACGTTGGTGGGGAAGGCGTCGAGTGACGCTGTGTCGGAGTCGACAAGCATCGGGTCGGTGGAGCCGACCGACTCCAAGTCCGCGGTAGGCTCGCTGGAGACGTGGAGTTGGTCGAGGAGGCTGACGAGGCGGCTCTCGGGGCAGCCTGTGCCTGCGTCGAACGCGGGATCGTCGGAGATGCAAGTCTTTCCAAGAATATCGCCGAGGCAGCTCGTTGCGCAAGCATCGTCGACGCTTTGCAGTGCGTCGGGGTAAGTGCAATCGGGCGTGCCGGGCTGGCTACGCTCGCTGGGGAGGAAGAGGGTTCCCGTCCAGAGCAGGTCTCCGGACGACGGTGCACCTGGCCCCACGGTGGGCGCCAAATGTCGGGTGGTAGGTGAGACATATGGCAACGGATGGCTTATCATTGTGGGAGCCAGTAAGACATCGCCGGTGCCTGGAAACGGGATAAGGTGAAGAAATGCACGCCGGCGGATCTTACCTAGGTTGGGGGCTCTCCGTGGAGATAATACCCCTACTCCTGCTTTGTGGGGTCTCCGCATGATCACTAGATCGATAATAACCTACAAGAGGCTCCTTGAGCTGGTCGGAAGGAGGAGGAAGAAGGGCACGACTAGCTCTCTTCTCTCCCTACGGTGGTGTCTAAAACTCTCTTAGATCAACCCTTTGCATGGGTGTCCCGGGGGGCTTATATAGGCCTACCCCCTGGGGGTACAATGGTAATCTGGCTGGGCGTGGGTCGAGGCCGTCAGCGTCTATGACCGCTGGCTTCTCCGCCGACTCCTGGGGCCCGCCGACTGGTGGGTCCCGCCGGCTGCCGGCCCATTGGTCGATAGGCCGGCCCCATTGCTTGGGGGGTCTTGTCGGGGGCTGGTTACTGTTGCCTCGCCTCTGATGACGAGGGCTTTGTTGAGGTAAGCATGGCTATAGTGCTGTCGCCTTGCGGGCGCTCACTGTAGCCTTACCTCGTCTTGTCTGCTTAATGGTGCGCACGCCCCAAGGAGGGGAGCAAGACGGCTATAGGAAGCCGGCCTGGCCTTAGGCCGGCTGGGGGAGGTCAAGCCGCCATTGGATGTCTCTCTGACCGAAGGGGCCCGCCGCCTTTGGGCCGTACTGGCGACCCGTCGTGGATGGCGTCATGATTCACATGGCAACAGTGCCTCCCCGAACAGGAGATGTCCGCCTTGTACGGCATACTATAGCCATGCATGTTCCGGGATTCGGGGGTGGCAGGGTCCACTGTAGCCACGCCCCGTCTCGTCACCGTTATGGGGGGTGTACTTTAGGGTGCGACCCATGGCCGCCTGCCATGGGCCGGCTTTCTTGGAGTCGGCCCTTCATGGGCCGCCTTCTTGGAGTCGGTCCTTCATGGGCCGGCTTCTTGGAGTCCGCCCTGTAGTGGCGTTCCCCAAAGGTTGTTTACGGCCGGGCCGCCTTCCGCTAGTCGGCCTATGTGATAGCTGGCCGGAAGAAGGCGGCCCCGTGTCTTGGGGTTTCAAGGCTTGGTCGGCGCATTGTTTTTTCTGAGGGCCAAAGGGAGCCGGTTAGGCTACCCGTGGTCATTTACTCCGACAATTTAATTTCTTATCAACTCTTTGCCCTAGAACAACACCTATAGCATAATCTCTAGCATCGCACATAATTTCAATGGGTAAATTCCTATAAGGTGGCTGAACAATAGGTGAAGTGATCAAAGCTTTCTTAAGTATTTCAAATGCTTCTACACAATCATCATCAAAGACAAAAGGAATATCTTTTTTGTAATAGGTTAGTCAGAGGCCTAGAGATTTTAGAAAAGTCCTTAATGAACCTCCTATAAAAACCGGCATGACGAAGGAAACTTCTTATACCTTTAATGTCCTTGGGAGACGACATATTTTCAATAGCATAAACTTTAGCTTTATCAACTTCAATACCTCTTTCAGAAATTTTATGCCCCAAGACAATGCCTTCATTAACCATAAATTGGCACTTTTCCCAATTCAAGACGAGACTAGTGTCTTCACACCTCTTCAAAACTCGATCAAGGTTGCTCAAGCAATCATCAAAAGAGGATCCATAAACGGAGAAGTCATCCATGAATACCTCACAAATCTTTTCACAAAAGTCAGAGAATATAGCCATCATACATCTTTGAAAGGTAGCAGGTGCATTACATAAACCAAAAGGCATACGTCTATAAGCAAAAGTACCAAAAGGGCAAGTAAAGGTGGTTTTTGATTGATTGTCCGCTGAGATGGGTGTTTGAGAGAAACCAGAATAACCATCTAGAAAGCAGAAGTGTGTATGTTTGGATAGTCTTTCTAGCATTTGATCAACAAAAGGTAAAGGGTAATGATCTTTCTTAGTGGCTTTATTTAATTTACGGAAATCAATTACCATCCTATAACCTGTAATAATTCTTTGCAGAATCAATTCATCTTTATCATTAGGAATAATAATAATACCTCCCTTCTTAGGGACGAAATGGACAGGATTTACCCAATCACTATCGGCAACGGGATAAATTATACCTGCCTCAAGGAGCTTTAGTACCTCCTTTCTTACCACTTCTTTCATCTTAGGATTTAACCATCGTTGATGATCTCTAACTGGTTTGGAGCCTTCGTCCAATTTAATTTTGTGTTGGCATAGAGTGGGACTAATGCCCTTAAGATCATCAAGAGTATACCTAATAGCAGCACAGTGCAATACTAGGTTCAACTTTAATTTGCTCAGGAGGTGTATATGTTCTAGTATTACTCTTACGAACCATAGTTGAAGCTTTAGCATGATCCTTTATCCTAACAGGAGAAGGTGGTTTCTCAACATAAGTAGTAGGAACAATAGAATCATTATAAGTAATAGTATTTTCTTCAACTGTAATAGGTGCAACTACTTTTACTTCAGTGGGAGGATTATATTTAAACCACTTCTCCTTAGGGAGATCAACATGAGTAGCAAAAGATTCACAGAAAGAAGCTACTATCTCAGAGTCAAGTCCATATTTAGCGCTAAATCCACGAAAAGCATCGGTATCCATTAAAGATTTAACACAATCAAATTTAGGTGTCATACATGACTCCTTACCATCGTTGGAATCCCAATCTTCAGAGTTGTGTTTAATTCTTTCCAATAAGTCCCACTTGAATTCAATAGTCTTCAGCATATAAGAACCAACACAGGAAGTATCAAGCATGGTGCGATCATTGAGAGAAAGCCAAGCATAATTTTTTTGAATAATCATATCTCTTGAGAGCTCATGATTGGGGCATGAATATAACGTTGACTTAAGCCTCCCCCAAGCCTGAGCAATGCTTTCTCCTTCGCGAGGCCAGAAATTATATATATAATTACGATCACGATGAACAAGATGCATAGGAGAGAACTTCTGGTGAAATTCCAATTTCAATCGTTTATAGTTCCAAGACCCCGTATCATCACATAGCCTATACCATGTCAATGCGTCTCCCTTCAAAGATAAAGGGAAGACCTTCCTCTTAACACCATCATCAGGAATACCTGCAAGCTTAAATAATCCACAAAATTCATCCACATAGATAAGGTGTAAATCGGGATGCAATGTTCAATCTCCTGCGAAGGGATTAGCTAGCAGTTTCTCTATCATACCCGAAGGAATCTCAAAGTAAACATTTTAAGCAAGTTCAGTAGGTCGAGGAGCAACTCTTTGCTCTATTGGTCGGGGTGAAGATGCCCCAAACAAGCCCCTCAAAGGATTAGTTTCCATAGTAACAAGTGACAGGAAATTTCAGCACACTATATAAATGTTTCCTTACCAAGTTCCACTCACCAAAGGCGCTTCACTCCCCGGCAACGGCGCCAGAAAAGAGTCTTGATGACCCACAAGTATAGGGGATCTATCGTAGTCCTTTTGATAAGTAAGAGTGTCGAACCCAACGAGGAGCAGAAGGAAATGACAAGCGGTTTTCAGTAAGGTATTCTCTGCAAGCACTGAAATTGTAGGTAATAGATAGTTTTGTGATAAGATAATTTGTAACGGGTAACAAGAAATTAAAGTAAATAAAGTGCAGCGAGGTGGCCCAATCCTTTTTGTAGCAAAGGACAAGCCTGGACAATTTCTTATAATGAGAAAACCGCTCCCGAGGACACATGGGAATTATTGTCAAGCTAGTTTCATCATGCTCATATGATTTGCTTTCGTTACTTTGATAATTTGATATGTGGGTGGACCGGTGCTTGGGTACCCTTTCTTGGACAAGCATCCCACTTATGATTAACCCCTATTGCAAGCATCCGCAACTACAAAAGAAGTATTAAGGTAAACCTAACCATAGCATGAAACAAGTGGATCCAAATCAGCCCCTTACGAAGCAACGCATAAACTAGGGTTTAAGCTTCTGTCACTCTAGCAACCCATCATCTACTTATTACTTCCCAATGCCTTCCTCTAGGCCCAAATAATGGTGAAGTGTCATGTAGTCGACGTTCACATACCACCACTAGAGGAGAGACAACATACATCTCATCAAAATATCGAACGAATACCAAATTCACATGACTACTAATAGCAAGACTTCACCCATGTCCTCAGGAACAAACGTAACTACTCACAAAGCATATTCATGTTCATGATCAGAGGAGTATTAATATGCATTAAGGATCCGAACATATGATCTTCCACCAAGTAAACCAACTAGCATTAACTACAAGGAGTAATCAACACTACTAGCAACCCACAGATACCAATTTGTGGTTTTGATACAAGATTGGATACAAGAGATGAACTAGGGTTTTGAGAGGAGATGGTGCTGATGAAGATGTTGATGGAGATTGACCCCCTCCCGATGAGAGGATTGTTGGTGATGACGATGGTGATGATTTCCCCCTCCCGGAGGGAAGTTTCCCCGGCAAAACAGCTCCGCCGGAGCTCTAGATTGGTTCCGCCTTGTGGCGGCGGAGTTTCGTCCCGTAAGCTTGCTTATGATTTTTTCCAGGGTAAAAGTCTTCATATAGCAAAAAATGGGTACCAGAGGGCCACCAGGGGGCCCACGAGACAGGGGGCACACCCAATAGGGGTGGGCGCGCCCCCACCCTCGTGGCCAGGGTGTGGGCCCCCTCTGGTACTTTCTTTGCTCAATAATTCTTATTAATTCCAAAAATGACTTTCGTGGAGTTTCAGGACTTTTGGAGCTGTGCAGAATAGGTTTCCAATATTTGCTCCTTTTCCAGCCAGAATCCCAACTGCCGGCATTCTCCCTCAATATGGTAAACCTTGTAAAATAAGAGAGAATAGCCATAAGTATTGTGACATAATGTGTAATAACAACCCATAATGCAATAAATATTGGTATAAAAGCATGATGCAAAATGGACGTATCAACCCCCTACATGATTAGCCATCCGTTGGCATATGTCGAGGAAATACCATGACATTTGGCACCCACCATGGAGCAAGGTGCACCGTTGGCTGGTGACACATTCTGGACGGGAACCCGTTCCTTCCCCGTGAGCGTAGCCAGCTTGGCTCGCCCGATGGCGCTTGCGCTGATGCTTTGCGCGGCGTGGAGGTCGCCTATGCCGCGAGCTCTCTCGCTGATCTCCTCAGTGGAGTCCACCTCACCGACGAGCCCGCCGCCGATGTGGGTTTGGCCAGCTCCGAGAGCTGCCTCGTAGACCTCCTCGGCAAGCTCCACATCGCCGACGAGCTCGTCCTCGACCTGGAGTCCGTCGGCTCCACCGATCTGCCCGTCCAGATACTCATTGACTTTGACGCGACAGATGTTGATGCCTACCCCGACCACATAGAGATCATCAATGACCCGCTCCCACACGCGGACAACATCACTAGCGCCAGCACCATCACAGAGGTGCTGGTCATCAGTCAGGATGGAGCCTCTGCTGGAGTAGACCGGGATCCGATCCGGGCAGCCCTACGAGCCCTCGCCACTCCGGTCAAGGATGGCACAGACAGCGCGACGCTGGAGGTACACCGCCTCTCACTCATCGACAGCGCCAACCAGTTGGCTGCCGCGAAGCGCCTTACTGACGCCTACGAGCGCGAGGTTGACCACGCCGCAGGCGGCACTCCGGCTGCTGGAGAGACCAACCGGCTGGGCGCAGTCCGACAACATGGCGCCTCTATCGCCAGTATTTTCGGGGCCGACCGCCCTGTCTACACCACCCCCATGGAGAACCTACGCACTGCCCAGGCGGTGGCAGAAGAGCTGGACAACCTGGAGGGCGACGAGAAGCGCCACATGATGGAGCGCCTTCAGCAGCTCCTTGACGCAACGACCTTCCAGCAGGAAGTCGCCCGCCGGGTGGCGGAAGCCGGCGTACCAGACGAGACCCCCCTCCCTCGCCAAGAGCACGACGTGACCTCCCGGTCCCCGACAGGCGGCGCCCACGGCCAAGGAGACCCGGAGCCGGATGCTAGTCGCAATTGTGCACGCACCTAACGATTGAGCGCGACCAAGACGGCCGCCCAAGAGCAGTGAAACGGTGCAACGACTGCCCACTTCCCCCGCGCAGCGAGAGGCGCGCCTCCTCGCCGCCTATTGGGCACCCGACTCTCGGAGACTGGCTGGGTCACCGTGAAGGAATCGGAGAGAACGATGCCCGCCACCGGATCGACCGACTTGCTCGATCCCTGGCAATAGAAGAAGAATATGCAGTCGGCCCGCCTTGCTTCGGCCCCCGCATACACGATGAGCCCTTTTCCAAAGGGTTCTCGCTCCCACGAGATACTCCCAAGTACAACGGTTCTATGAAGCCGGAGGATTGGCTGGTGGACTACTCCACCGCAGTCAACATGGCAAGCGGCAACAGGCGTGTTGCCGTGAAGTATGTTCTGCTCATGCTCCAGGGCATAGCCCAGACATGGCTAAACAGCCTCAAGCCGTACAGCGTCAACAACTGGCTGGACTTCACTTAAGTGTTCATCCGCAACTTCACCATCATGTACAAGCGGCCGCCCAAGCCTCGCCTGCTCTCCTTGTGCGTCCAAGGCCCGACTGAGTCCACCCCCGATTACTTAACGTAGTGAGGCGAGCTGCGCAACTCCCATGAAGGGGTGCACGAGGTGCAAGCCATAGAGTACTTCACCATCGGGTGCAGAGAAGGCACCTTGCTCAAGAACAAGCTTCTCTACAACGAGCCGGCCACCCTTGACGAGCTACTGATCATAGCGAACAAGTACGCCATGGCCGACTCCTTCATGAAGCCGGAGCTCTGAGTAGACGCGTCCGGGAAGGTGCTCCCTACGGCTTCCCAAACACCGGCTGGTGACGCCAATCGGCCAACAAAACGACAACAAGCGCAAGGCCCAGCAACTGGCTTCCAACAGCCGGCAGGTAGCAGCAGTCGAAGATCATCAGCCGACTGGTCAGCCCAACACCAAGCGGCAGAAAACTGGTAAGGGAGCATGGCTGCCCGCCCTTTCCTTTGAGCAAGCCCTTGACGCCCCATGCAAGTTCCACAGTGGCGCTAAGCCATCCAACCACACCACTCGGAAGTGCAACTGGCTAGTTCGGATCGCCAAGGGCGAGGCCCTCCCGCCTCCGCTACCAGCTGGCCCTCCAGCTCTAGCCGCTGAGCAGTCGGCAGCTTGACCTGTCGGCGCCATTCAACATGAATTCCCTGAATAGCACACCGCTTATGTCGTCTTCACAAGTGAAGTCGGCGACATGCACAACACGTGGCAGCAGGACCAAGAGGTCAATGCTATCAGCACAAAAGCTCCCACCCGCATGCATTGGTCCGAGAGGCCCATTACCTGGAGCCAAGCTTACCATCTGGCTCTGATTCCCAACCCGGTTTCATACGCTCTGGTGCTCGACGCAACCTTTGCAACCGAGAGGCAGAACTGCCGTTTCGGCCGAGTTCTGATAGATGGCGGCAGCAGCATCAATATCCTGTACCACGAGACCATGGTGCGACTAGGCATCAAGGCCAAGCAGCTTCAGCCAAGCCGGACTGTTTTCCATGGCATAGTTCCCGGCCTGTCCTACTCCCCAATTGGAAAGATAAAGATCGACGTCCTCTTCAGCGACAGGGATCACTTCCGCCGCGAGCCAATCTGGTTCGAGGTGGTTGATCTGGAAAGCCCCTACCACGCGCTCTTGGGCCGCCTTGTGCTGGCCAAGTTCATGATGGTCCCGCACTATGCATACCTGGAGGCCAAGATGCCACGCACCAAGGGCATCATCACCATTGCTTTCAATTACAAGAAGTTACAAGATTGTGCTGCCGCCAGCAGCCGGCTGGCCGAGTCCCTCGTCATTGCTCAAGAAAGACGGCTCCTTGATTGTATGGTAGCCATGGCCAGCAAGAAGCCGGCCATGCCGACTGGTCCCAAGGAAGCTAAAGCAGGGGCCTCCTTCCAGCTGGCCAAATAGACCAAGCGGATTCCCCTGGACCCGAAGCACCCAGAGAGGTTCGCTGTCATGGGCACTGGCCTTGATAGCAAATAGGAAGGCGAGCTCATCGTTTTCCTCCATGAGAATCGAGACATCTTCGCATGGTGCCCCAAAGACATGCCGGATGTCCCGACGGATCTCGCCGAGCACAAACTTCATGTAAGATCAGATGCCAAGCCGGTCAAGCAACCCATCCGCTGCCTGTCAGAAGAAAAGAGAAGGATTGTTGGAGAAGAAGTCGCCCAACTGCTAGCAGTCGGATTCATTATGGAAGTGTTCCACCCGGATTGGCTTGCCAACTCGGTCCTCGTGTTGAAGAAGAACAAGTGGCGCATGTGCATTGACTATACCAGTCTCAACAAAGCCTGCCCCAAAGATCCATTTGCCCTGCCACGAATAGACCAAGTGATTGACTCCATAGCCAGATGCGAGTCGTTGTCTTTCCTTGATGCCTATTCCGGCTACCACCAGATCAAGCTGGATCCGGCTGATCGCCTGAAGACCACCTTTATCACGCCATTCAGCACTTTTTTCTACATCACCATGACGTTCGGCTTGAGGAATGCCGACGCCACCTTCCAACGCTGTATGCAGAAGTGCTTGTTGAAGCAACTCGGACGCAATGCCCACATTTACGTGGACGACATTGTGGTGAAGACGGAAAAGCATGGCACCCTGATGGAAGACCTGAAGGAGACCTTTGAAAACTTGTGCCGTTTCAACATCAAGCTCAACCCGGAGAAGTGTGTCTTCGGTGTACCAGCTGGCCAGCTCCTGGGCTTCCTTGTCTCAGAATGCGGCATCAAGTGCAACCTGTGAAGATCAAGGCCATCGAGAGGATGGAGAAACCTACCAAGCTGCATGACGTCCAGAAGTTCACCGGGTGCCTGGCATCCCTGAGCCGCTTCATCAGTCGGCTGGGCGAGAAGGCACTTCCTCTAGCTTCAAGTGGAATGACCAGGTGGACGCCGCCTTCCTCTAGCTCAAGCGTGTGATGTCAACACCGCCTATCCTAGCGGCTTTGGCTGCTAAGGAGCCCACGCTCCTCTACATCACCGCCACCAACCGAGTCATCAGCACGATGATCGTTGTCGAGTGCCTAGAAGCCGGCAAGGCCCAGTCGGTCCAGAGGCCGGTGTACTACCTGAGCAAGGTCTTGTGGGCCGCCAAGCAGAACTACCCATTCAATCTCGTTACCGACAAGTCTCTTTACTTGTTCTATAATACTTCATCCCGCAACTAACTCATTAGTCACAATGCTTGCAAGGCTTATAGTGATGAGTATTACCGAGAGGGCCCAGAGATACCTCTCCGAAACACGGAGTGACAAATCCTAATCTCGATCTATGCCAACCCAACAAACACCTTCAGAGACACCTATAGAGCACCTTTATAATCACCATTTTACGTTGTGACGTTTGGTAGCACACAAAGTGTTCCTCCGGTATTCGGGAGTTGCATAATTTCATAGTATGAGGAACTTGTATAAGTCATGAAGAAAGCAGTAGCAATGAAACTAACACAATCATAATGCTAAGCTAACGGATGGGTCATGTCCATCACATCATTCTCCTAATGATGATGTGATCCCCATTCATCAAATGACAACACATGTCTATGGTTAGGAAACATAACCATCTTTGATTAATGAGCTAGTCAAGTAGAGGCATACTAGGGACTATATGTTTTGTATATGTATTCACACATGTACCAAGTTTCCGGTTAATACAATTCTAGCATGAATAATAAACATATATCATGAATCAAGGAAATAAATAATAACTTTATTATTGCCTCTTGGGCATATTTCCTTCAGTCTCCCACTTGCACTAGAGTCAATAATCTAGATTACATAGTAATGATTCTAACACCCATGGAGCTTTGGTGCTGATCATGTTTTGCTCATGGAAGAGGCTTAGTCAACAGGTCTGCAACATTCAGATCCATGTGTATCTTGCAAAGCTCTATGTCTCCTTCCGACACTTGATGACGGATGGAATTGAAGCGTCTCTTGATGTGCTTGGTTCTCTTGTGAAATCTGGATTCCTTTGCCAAGGCAATCACCAGTATTGTCACAAAAGATTTTCATTGGACCCGATGCACTAGGTATGACACCTAGATCGGATATGAACTCCTTCATCCAAACTCCTTCATTCGCTGCTTCTGAAGTAGCACTGTACTCCGCTTCACATGTAGATCCCGCCATGACGCTCTGCTTGGAACTGCACCAACTGACAACTCCTCCGTTCAATAAAAATACGTATCCAGTTTGCGACTTAGAGTCATCCAGATCAGTGTCAAAGCTTGCATCGACGTAACCGTTTACGACGAGCTCTTTTTCACGTCCATAAACGAGAAACATATCCTTAGTCCTTTTCAGGCATTTCAGGATGTTCTTAACCGCTCTCTAGTGCTCCACTCCTGGATTACTTTGGTACCTCCCTGCTATGCTTATAGCAAGACATACATCAGGTCTGGTACACAACATTGCATACATGATAGAACGTATGGCTGAAGCATAGGTAATGACTTTCATTTCCTATCTATCTTCTGTGGTGGTCGGGCTTTGAGTCTGACTCAACTTCACACCTTGTAACATAGGCAAGAACCCTTTCTTTGACTGATCCATTTTGAACTTTTTCAAAACTTTATCAAGGTATGTGCTTTGTGAAAGTCCAATTAAGGGTCTTGATCTATCTCTTTAGATTCATGCCCAATATGTAAGCAGCTTCTGCGAGGTCTTTCATAGAAAAACTCTTATTCAGGTATCCCTTTATGCTATCTAGAAATTCTATCATTTCCAATCAACAACATGTCATCTACATATAAGATTAGAAATGCTACAGAGATCCCACTCAGTTTCTTGTAAATACAGGCATCTCCAAAAGTCTGTATAAAACCATATGCTTTGATCACACTATCAAAGCGTTTATTCCAACTCCGAGAGGCTTGCACCAGTCCATAAATTGATCGATGGAGCTTGCACACCATGTTAGCACCCTTTGGATCGACAAAACCTTCCGGTTGCATCATATACGACTCTTCTTCCAGAAATCCATTCAGGAATGCAGTTTTGACATAGCCAAATTTAATAATCATAAAATGCAGTGATAACCCACAAGTATAGGGGATCGCGACAGCTTTCGAGGGTAGAGTATTCAACCCAAATTTATTGATTCGACACAAGGGGAGCCAAAGAATATTCTTGAGTATTAGCAGTTGAGTTATCAATTCAACCACACCTGGATAACTTAGTATCTGCAGCAAAGTGTTTAGTAGCAAAAGTGGTATGATAATAAAGGTAACGGTAGCAAAAGTAAAGATAAATGTTTTTGGGTTTTTGTAGTAGTTGTAACAGTAGCAACGGAAAAATAAATAAGCGAAGAACAATATATCAAAAGCTCGTAGGCAATGGATCAGTGATGGATAATTATGCCGGATGCGATTCCTCATGCAATAGTTATAACATAGGGTGATATAGAACTAGCTCCAATTCATCAATGTAATGTAGGCATGCATTCCGTAAATAGTCATACCTGCTTATGGAAAAGAACTTGTATGACGTCTTTTGTCCTACCCTCCCGTTGGAGCGGGGTCCTTACGGAAACTAAGGGATATTAAGGCCTCCTTTTAATAGAGAACCGGAACAAAGCATTAGCACATAGTGAATACATGAACTCCTCAAACTACGGTCATCACCGAGAAGTATCCCGATTATTGTCACTTCGGGGTTGTCGGATCATAACACATAATAGGTGACTATAGACTTGCAAGATAGGATCAAGAACACACATATATTCATGAAAACATAATAGGTTCAGATCTGAAATCATGGCACTCGGGCCCTAGTGACAAGCATTAAGCATAGCAAAGTCATAGCAACATCAATCTCAGAACATAGTGGATACTAGGGATCAAACCCTAACAAAACTAACTTGATTACATGGTAAATCTCATCAAACCCATCATCGTCGAGCAAGCCTACGATGGAATTACTCACGCACGGCGGTGAGCATTATGAAATTGGTGATGGAGGATGGTTGATGATGTCGACGGCGGCGAATCCCCCTCTCCGGAGCCCCGAACAGACTCCAGTTCAGCCCTCCCGAGAGAGATTAGGGCTTGGCGGCGGCTCCGTGTCATAAAACGCGATGAAACTTTCTCCTTGATTTTTTTCTCTGCGAGACGGAATATATGGAGTTGGAGTTGAGGTCGGAGGATGTCCAGGGGCCCACGAGATAGGGGGCCGCTCCCTAGGGGTGGGGGGCGCCCCCCTGTCTCGTGGACAGGCCGTGGGCCCCCTGGCACTAATTCTTTCGCCAAAAATTCTTATTAAATCTAAAAAGTGCCTCCGTGGATTTCCAGGACATTCCGAGAACTTTTCTTTTCTACACATAAAACAACATCATGGCAGTTCTGTTGAAAACAGCGTCAATCCGGGTTAGTTTCATTCAAATCATGCAAGTTAGAGTCCAAAACAAGGGCAAAAGTGTTTGGAAAAGTAGATACGTTGGAGACGTATCAACTCCCCCAAGCTTAAACCTTTGCTTGTCCTCAAGCAATTCAGTTGATAAACTAAGAGTGATAAAGAAAAACTTTTACAAACTATGTTTGCTCTTGTTGTTGTAACATGAAGGGCCAGCATTCAAGTTTCAGCAAATATTATGAACTAACCATACTAACAATAACACATAGGTCTCACAATTACTCATATCAATAACATAATCAGCTAGCGAGCCATAATAATAAAACTCGGATGACAACACTTTCTCAAAATAATCATAACATGATATAACAAAATGGTATCTCGCTAGCCCTTTCTGAGACCGCAAAACATAAATGCAGAGCACCTTTAAAGATCAAGGACTGACTAAACATTGTAATTCATGGTAAAAGAGATCCACTGAAGTCATACCCAATATAAACCAATAGTAATGAATGCAAATGACAGTGTTCTCTCTAGCGGGTGCTTTTTAATAAGATGGGTGATGACTCAACATAAAAGTAAATAGATAAGCCCTTCGCAGAGGGAACCAGGGATTTGTAGAGGTGCCAAAGCTCGATTTTAAAATAGAGATTGAATAACATTTTGAGCGGCATACTTTTGCTGTGAATGCAACAACTATGAGATGGCTGTATCTTCCATACTACATGCATTATAGGCAGCTCCCAAACAGAGTGGTAAAAAGGTTTATACTCCCCCAACCACCAACAAACATCAATCCATGGCTTGCTCGAAACAATGAGTGCCTCCAACATATAACAACCCTTGGGGGAGTTTTGTTTAATTATTTTGATTTGCTTTGATCTTTTTGGATCATGGGACTGGGCATCCCGGTTACCGGCCCTTTCTCGTGAGTGAGGAGCGGAGTCCACTCCTCTTGAGAATAACCCACATATCATGGAAGATATAGGCAACCCTAGTTGAAGCATGAGCTGCTCGAGCATACAAAACAGAATTTCATTTGAAGGTTTGGAGTTTGGCACATACAAATTTACTTGGAACGACAGGTAAATACCGCATATAGGAAGGTATAGTGGACGCATATGGAACAACTTTGGGGTTTAAGGAGTTTGGATGCACAAGCAGTATTCCCGCTTAGTACAGGTGAAGGCTAGCAAAAGACTGGGAAGCGACCAACTGAGAGAGCGACAACAGTCGTAAACATGCATTAAAATTAATTTACACCGAGTTGAAGCATGAGTAGGATATAATCTACCATGAACATAAATATCATGAAGGCTATGTTGATTTGATTCAACTACATGCGTGAACATGTGCCAAGTCGAGTCACTTAATTCATTCAAAGGAGGATACCATCCCATCATACCACATCATAATCATTCTAATAGCATGTTGGCACGCAAGGTAAACCATTATAACTCATAGCTAATCAAGCATGGCACAAGCAACTATAATCGACGACTAGTGCATGAACATGAATTAAAGTCGGTGAGAAATACGTACTCCCCCAAGCTTAGGCTTTTGGCCTAAGTTGGTCTAATACCAAGGACCGCCGCTACTCTCCCCGGTGTAGTGGGAGGTGTAATCAGGATACCACTGGCTGGTCATCTCCGGATCCCACTGGACAGATGATGCACGGTAAGGGTCCAATTCAGGTTCCGGCTCAGGTTTAGGTTCCGGAGTAAAAGCTTGGGCTAGATGGTTGTTCACCGCTTCTGGCGTGACGAGATGATTTTCTGCAAGCAAATCAAATAACAGAGGTGTAGGCAAAATAATAAACTCAAAATGTTTCTTATTGAATCCAAGTCTATACAGGAGCATCTTCTCTTCGTTGTCAACAATAAACTTGTGTGCTACCATGCTCTTGTAATCTAAAATGTGAGGAGGCAATTTTGTCTCCTCCTCAAGGTGCCTAATGTGTATCTGAAAATGTTCAGCAAGACGTGCAGCATAGATACCTCCAAATATGGGGCCTTTTGTACGATTCAGGGCTAGCCATTTAGCAACGACGGCACCCATACTAAAAGTATTGTCTCCCAGCAAAGCATGTTGAAGAATAATAATATCTGGAATGCTCAAATTTCCACTATTCCCACGACCAATCAAGCATCTACTAGCAAATATGGCAAAGTAGCGTAAAACAGGAAAGTGTATGCTAGAGACTTTTGCCTCAGAGCCCTTCTTTGGCTCTTCTACAGCAATAGTTTTAACGAAACCATCCACATCTTCACAATGGGGTTCCTCTAATTCTCCCTCATAAGGTATCCTACATACCGCTCAAAAATGATGTAAAGACATATCTTTGAATTCATTATATAAATGAAATGATACTGCAGGCGGTGACTTCTTAGGATAATAATAAAAGTTTTGCACGTAAGTATTGGTAAGTAAGAGATACTGATCGATTCGGTCGTTCATGAAACTGGTGAGGCCTGCAGTCCTGATTAAAGCATAAAAGTCTTCATGAATTCCGGCTTCTTTCAAGAAATCCTCACACGGCCATTCACATGACCGTACTTCCGCTAAGCGAGGAAGATTATACTTGGGTTTTTTCCTTCTCTTTGTCTTGTTTTTCCTTAGAGCTTTGGATAGACGAGCCTTTAAAGAGCCTCCTTAACATTTTCTGAAAATTTCTGAAATTTTAGCAACTTCAAAATAAAAGTGAATAAAACTAAACAAGATTGATAGCAACTACTCCTACAAGTTCCTAGAGCCTATATCATGCATTGGAATTGCTTGCGACCTCAAAAATTTAACATGCAAGCTCAAGAACATGGTCACCTATGCAGCAAAAATTTGCAATGAATAAAGCACTAGAACAAAAACTAATTGGACCAATGGAGGAGTCACATACCAAGCAACAATCTCCCAAAGCAGTTTTGTGAATGGAGCTTTGAGCTAAGAGATCAAAAATCGCAGCAAAACGGGCTAGAACTCAGGCTTGAGCTGGATGGGGATTTTTTGGGGTAGAAGATGAAGTGGGTGGGTGCTGGCATAAGTGGAGGGGAGCCACCAGGGGCCCACGAGACAGGGGGGTGCACCCTACAGGGGGGCGCCCTCCTCTCTCGTGGCCTGGTGCTTGCCCCTCCTGCAGTGTTTTTAGTGCCTAAAATCCTCAAATATTCCAGAAAAAATCATACTAAATTTGCAGGGCATTTGGAGCACCTTTATTTTCGGACTATTTTTTAATGCACGAATAATTTAGAAAATAGACGGATAATACTATTTTTGCTTTATTTAATCTAAATAACATAAAGTAAAAAGAGGGTACAGAAGGTTGTGCCTTCTAGTTTCATCCATCTCGTGATCATCACAATGAATCCACTAACAAGGTTGATCAAGTCTTGTTAACAAACTCATTCCGAATAACACGGAACCAGAGAAATTTCGAATAACACAAAGTTACCTCAACGGGGATATGGAAATCCCCAACAATAAGAATATCATACTTTTTCTTGACAGTAGGGAGAGGAAATTCGAAACCTCCAAAAATGATAGTTGGAACTTTTTCAATAGAATTGATGCTATGAACTTGAGATTGTTTCCTCGGAAAGTGTACCGTGTGCTCATTACCATTAACATGAAAAGTGACATTGCCTTTGTTGCAATCAATAACAGCCCCTGCAGTATTAAGAAAAGGTCTACCAAGGATAATAGACATGCTATCGTCCTCGGGAATATCAAGAATAACAAAGTCCGTTAAGATAGTGACATTTGCAACCACAACAGGCACATCCTCACAAATACCGACAGGTATAGCAGTTGATTTATCGGCCATTTGCAAAGATATTTCAGTAGGTGTCAACTTATTCAATTCAAGTCTACGATATAAAGAGAGAGACATAAAACTAACACCGGCTCCAAGATCACATAAAGCAGTTCTAACATAATTTCTTTTAATAGAGCATGGTATAGTTGGTACACCCGGATCTCCAAGTTTCTTGGGTATTCCACCCTTAAATGAGTAATTAGCAAGCATGGTGGAAATTTCAGCTTCCAGTATCTTTCTTTTATTTGTGATGATACCCTTAATATACTTAGCAGAAGGATTTACTTTTAGCATATCAGTTAAGCACATACGTAAGAAAATAGGTCTAATCATTTCAGCAAAGCGCTCAAAATCCTCATCATCCTTTGACTTGGATGGTTTAGGAGGAAAGGGCATGGGTTTCTGAACCCATGGTTCTCTTTCTTTACCGTGCTTCCTAGCAACAAAATCTCTCTTATCATAACGTTGATTCTTTGATTGTGGGTTATCAAGATCAACAGCAGGTTCAATCTCTACATCATTGTCTTTGCTAGGTTGAGCATCAACATGAACATTATCATTAACATTATCACTAGGTTCATGTTCATCACCTGATTGTGTTTCAGCATCAGAAATAGAAATATCATTGGGATTCTCAGGTGTGTCTATAGTAGGTTCACTAGAAGCATGCAAAGTCCTATCATTTTTCTTTTTCTTCTTTTTAGAAGAACTAGGTGCCTCTAAATTATTTCTCTAAGAATCTTGCTCGATTCTCTTAGGGTGTCCTTCAAGATACAAAGATTCCCGAGTCATTCTACCAGTTCTAGTAGCCACTCTAATAGCAAAGTCATTTTTATTATTCAATTCATCAAGCAAATCATTTTGAGCTTTAAGTACTTGCTCAGCTTGAGAAGCAACCATAGAAGCATATTTGCTAGTGCAGTGAAGTTCATCTTTAACTCTAGCCAGATTATCACCTACACGTCCTATCTTGAAAGCATTATTCTTTAACTCTCTACCAACATAAGCATTAAAACTTTCTTGCCTAGCCATAAAGTCATCAAATTCATCTAAGCATGGGCTATGAAATTTAGTAGAGGGTATTTCAACTTTATCATATCTATAGAGAGAATTTCCCTTTACTACCTGTGTCGGGTTATCAAGACAATATGGTTCTTCAGGCGGTAAATTAAGACCATGTATTTCTTCAATAGGAGGTAAATTCTTAACATCTTCAGCTTTAATACCTTTTTCTTTCATTGATTTCTTTGCCTCTTGCATATCTTTAGGACTGAGAAATAAAACACCTCTCTTCTTCGGAGTGGGTTTAGGAATAGGCTCAGGAGTTGGCTCAATTGGTTCAGGAATCACTTCAGGAACTGGCTCGGGAAGAGTCCAATTATTTTCATTAGTCAACATATTATTCAATAGTATTTCAGCTTCATCGACTGTTCTTTCCCTGAAAACACAACCAGCACAACTATCCAAGTAGCCCTTGGAAGCATCGGTTAGTCCATTATAAAAGATATCAAGTATTTCATAAGAGGATGATCAGGCAAAGCATTAAGTAACCGGAGAAGCCTCCCCCAAGCTTGTGGGAGACTCTCTTCTTTGATTTGCGCAAAATTATATATTTCCCGCAAGGCAGCTTGTTTCTTATGAGCAGGGAAATATTTAGCAGAGAAGTAATAAATCATATCCTGGGGACTACGCACACAACCAGGAGCAAGAGAATTATACCAAGTCTTAGCATCACCCTTTAATGAGAATGGAAATATCTTAAGGATATATAAATAGCTAGACTTCTCATCATGAGTAAACAGGGTGGCTATATCATTCAACTTGGTAAGATGTGCCACAACAGTTTCAGATTCAAGGCCATAAAAAGGATCAGATTCAACTAAAGTAATAATATCAGGATCAACAGAGAATTCATAATCCTTATCAGTAACATAGATTGGTGAAGTAGCAAAAGCAGGATCGGGTTTCATTCTAGCATTAAGAGACTGCTGCTTCGATTTAGCTAATAATTTCTTAAGATCATTTCTATCATTGCAGGCAAGAATTTCCAAAGCAGCTTTTTCATTCATAACATAACCCTTAGGAACAACAAGTAATACATAATCATTGGGGGGGGGACCTTCATCATCACTATCATCAGTAATAGGATCTTCAGTAATTTCATTCCCCCTAATCTAGCAAGTTGTTCATCAAGAAATTCACCTAATGGCACAGTGGTATCATGCACAGAAGTAGTTTCATCATGCATAGCAGAAGTGGCATCATCAATAACATGCGACATATCAGAATTCATAGCAGTAGCAGGTTTAGGTGTCGCAAGCCTACTAATAACGGAAGGAGAATCTAGTGCAGAGCTAGATGGCAGTTCCTTACCTCCCTTCGTGGTTGAGGGCAAAATAGTAGTTCGATCGTCTTTCAAGTTCTTCATAGTGATCAACAGATATAAATCCCAAGTGACTCAGAATAGAGCTACGCTCCCCAGCAACGGCGCCAGAAATTAGTCTTGATAACCCACAAGTATAGGGGATCGCGACAACTTTTGAGGGTAGAGTATTCAACCCAAATTTATTGATTCGACACAAGGGGAGCCAAAGAATATTCTTGAGTATTAGCAGTTGAGTTGTCAATTCAACCACACATGGATAACTTAGTATCTGCAGCAAAGTATTTAGTAGCAAAAGTGGTATGATAATAAAGGTAACGGTAGCCAAAGTAAAGATAAATGTTTTTGGTAGTAGTTGTAATAGTAGCAACGGAAAAGTAAATAAGCGAAGAACAATATATGAAAAGCTCGTAGGCAATGGATCAGTGATGGATAATTATGCCGGATGCGATTCCTCATGCAATAGTTATAACATAGGGTGATATAGAACTAGCTCCAATTCATCAATGTAATGTAGACATGTATTTCGTAAATAGTCATACGTGCTTATGGAAAAGAACTTGTATGATGTCTTTTGTCCTACCCTCCCGTTGCAGTGGGGTCCTTACGGAAACTAAGGGATATTAAGGCCTCCTTTTAATAGAGAACCGGAACAAAGCATTAGCACATAGTGAATACATGAACTCCTCAAACTACGGTCATCACCGAGAAGTATCCCGATTATTTACACTTCGGGGTTGTCGGATCATGACACATAATATGTGACTATAGACTTGCAAGATAGGATCAAGAACACACATATATTCATGAAAACATAATAGGTTCAGATCTGAAATCATGGCACTCGCTCCCTAGTGACAAGCATTAAGCATAGCAAAGTCATAGCAACATCAATCTCAGAACATAGTGGATACTATGGATCAAACCCTAACAAAACTAACTTGATTACATGGTAAATCTCATCCAACCCATCACCGTCCAGCAAGCCTACGATGGAATTACTCACGCACGGCGGTGAGCATCATGAAATTGGTGATGGAGGATGGTTGATGATGATGACAACGATGAATCCCCCTCTCCGAAGCCCCGAACGGACTCCAGATCAGCCCTCCCGAGAGAGATTAGGGCTTGGCGGCGGCTCCGTGTCGTAAAACGTGATGAAACTTTCTCCTTGATTTTTTTCTCCCCAAGACGGAATATATGGAGTTGGAGTTGAGGTCGGGGAGGTCCAGGGGGCCCACGAGATAGTGGGCCACGCCCTAGGGGGGGCGCCCCCTGTCTCGTGGATAGGCCGTGGGCCCCCTGGCACTAATTCTTTCGCCAAAAATTCTTATTAAATCTAAAAAGTGCCTCCGTGGATTTCCAGGACATTCCGAGAACTTTTCTTTTCTACACATAAAACAACATCATGGCAGTTCTGCTGAAAACAACGTCAGTTCGGGTTAGTTTCATTCAAATCATGCAAGTTAGAGTCCAAAACAAGGGCAAAAGTGTTTGGAAAAGTAGATACATTGGAGACGTATCATGCAGCAATTGCTAACATGATTCGGACAGACTTAAGCATCACTACGGGTGAGAAAGTCTCATCGTAGTCAACTCCTTGAACTTGTCGAAAACCTTTCGCAACAAGTCGAGCTTTGTAAACAGTAACATTACCGTCTGCATCGGTCTTCTTCTTAAAGATCCATTTATTTTCTATGGCTTGCCGATCATCGGGCAAGTCCACCAAAGTCCACACTCTGTTCTCATACATGGATCCTGAGGGAGTCCTGGATTAGGGGGTGTCTGGATAGCCGAACTATCACCGTCGGCCGGACTCCTGGACTATGAAGATACAAGATTGAAGACTTCGTCCCGTGTCCGGATGGGACTTTCCTTGGTGTGGAAGGCAAGCTTGGCGATACGGATATGTAGATCTCCTACCATTGTAATCGACTATGTGTAACCCTAACCCTCTCCTGTGTCTATATAAATCGGAAGGTTTTAGTCTGTAGGACGAACAACAATCATACCATAGGCTAGCTTCTAGGGTTTAGCCTCTTTGATCTCGTGGTAGATCTACTCTTGTACTACCCATATCATAAATATTAATCAAGCAGGAGTAGGGTTTTACCTCCATCGAGAGGGCCCGAACCTGGGTAAAAACATCGTGTCCCTTGTCTCCTGTTACCATCCGCCTAGACGCACAATTCGGGAACCCCTACCCGAGATCCGCCGGTTTTGACACCGACATTGGTGCTTTCATTGAGAGTTCCTCTGTGCCGTCGCCATCAGGAAGGATGCCTCATCCCGTCTTTAAAGACGGCACCGTTGCTAAAGGAGCTTTGGCCATCGGCCAAACTCTCCGGCTAGGTGGTTTTCTTATGACCGCCTGTTCGGCCGCCGCGCCGACGATGACTTCTCAGGTCATCAAAAGCAATCTTCACACCAACTCAAAACTCGCCGAGCAGTTAGATCCAATGGAGCTCTCCTCCTTAAACGAGCTCTTGGATTGCATCACCGCCCTGGGAGTCGCTACAGACTACGACCAGATTGGGCCTAAGATCGATCTGAGAGAGATTAACTCTCCCCAGGCTACCCACCACGTTGCTATGGTAGAGGAACAATATGGCGACCCTTCTTCTATCCTAAGGAGTAGCTATGTCCGGATTCCTGACCCCTCCATGCCGGATTCCTGCGGAGGGGAAAACACCACTCAAGCCCTGAACTTAAAGTCAGGCAGCGGGCTAGATTCATCGGACAACGTCCAAGAACCCAAGCTTCCAAGTTCGGAAGCTTCTTGGCCCCTGAGTTCCAAGTGGCCCCGTTCAGCAGCGGATACCACGCTGCTGAACGGGGCCACTTGGAATGGAGTTCAGAATTTAACTCCACCCGCCCACCCAAACATAAGCGATCTATCCCAAATTCGGCAAGAGCCCGCTGAAACAGTACATCATTACTGGGCCAGATTCCTCCTGGTCATGAACAGGATAAAGGACTGCCGTGAAGAGGACGCAATTGTTGGAAATATGCCCTAGAGGCAATAATAAAAATGTTATTATTATATTTCTTTGTTCATGATAATAGTCTTTTATTCATGCTATAACTGTATTATCCGGAAATCGTAATACACGTGTGAATACATAGACCACAATATGTCCCTAGTGAGCCTCTAGTTGACTAGCTCGTTGTGATCAACAGATAGTCATGGTTTCCTGGCTATGGACATTGGATGTCGTTGATAACGGGATCACATCATTAGGAGAATTATGTGATGGACAAGACCCAATCCTAAGACTAGCACAAAAGATCGTGTAGTTCATTTGCTAGAGCTTTGCCAATGTCAAGTATCTCTTCCTTTGACCATGAGAGAGTGTAACTCCTGGATACCATAGGAGTGCTTTGGGTATATCAAACGTCACAATGTAACTGGGTGACTATAAAGGTGCACTACAGGTATCTCCGAAAGTATCTATTGTTTTATGCGGATCGAGACTGGGATTTGTCACTCCGTGTAAACGGAGAGGTATCTCTGGGCCCACTCGGTAGGACATCATCATATGCGCAATGTGACCAAGGACTTGATCACGGGATGATATGTTACGGAACGAGTAAAGTGACTTGCCGGTAACGAGATTGAACAAGGTATCGGTATACCGACGATCGAATCTCGGGCAAGTAAAATACCGCTAGACAAAGGGAATTGTATACGGGATCGATTGAGTCCTTGACATCGTGGTTCATCCGATGAGATCATCGTGGAACATGTGGGAGCCAACATGGGTATCCAGATCCCGCTGTTGGTTATTGACCGGAGAACGTCTCGGTCATGTCTACATGTCTCCCGAACCCGTAGGGTCTACACACTTAAGGTTCGATGACGCTAGGGTTATAAAGGAAGTTTGTATGTGGTTACCGAATGTTGTTCGGAGTCCCGGATGAGATCCCGGACGTCACGAGGAGTTTCGGAATGGTCCGGAGGTAAAGATTTATATATGGGAAGTCCTGTTTTGGTCACCGGAAAAGTTTCGGGCGATATCGGTAATGTACCGGGACCACCGGGAGGGTCCCGGGGGTCCACCAAGTGGGGCCACCTGCCCCAGAAGGCTGCGTGGGCCATGTGTGGGAGGGGACCAGCCCCTAGGTGGGCTGGTGCGCCCCCCACAAGGGGCCAAGGCGCAAGGGAGAGTGGGAGGGGGCAAACCCTAGTCCAGATGGGCCTTAAGGCCCACCTAGTGGGCGCCTCCCCTCTCTCCCCCTCCTGGCCACCGCCCCCTTTGCCATCTAGGGCTGGCCGCACCCCTTGGGGGTGGGAAACCCTAGAGGGGGGCGCAGACCCCTCTCCCCCTATAAATAGTGAGGCATAGGGCTGCCCATAACACGCGATTTGATCTCTCGTTGGTGCAGCCCTGCCCCTCTCCCTCCTCCTCCTCTCCCATGGTGCTTGGCGAAGCCCTGCTGGATTGCCACGCTCCTCCATCACCACCACGCCGTTGTGCTGCTGTTGGATGGAGTCTTCCTCAACCTCTCCCTCTCTCCTTGCTGGATCAAGGCGTGGGAGACGTCACCGGGCTGTACGTGTGTTGAACGCGGAGGTGCCGTCCGTTCGGCACTTGATCATCGGTGATTTGAATCACGACGAGTACGACTCCATCAACCCCGTTCACTTGAACGCTTCCGCTTAGCGATCTACAAGGGTATGTAGATGCACTCTCCTTCTACTCGTAGCTGGTTTCTCCATAGATTGATCTTGGTGACGCGTAGGAAAATTTTGAATTTCTGCTACGTTCCCCAACAGTGGCGTCATGAGCTAGGTCTATTGCGTAGATTCTTTGCACGAGTAGAACACAAAGTAGTTGTGGGCGTTGATGTTGTTCAATATGCTTACCGTTACTAGTCCAATCTTGTTCCGACGGTATTGTGGGATGAAGCGGCCCGGACCAACCTTACACGTACTCTTACGTGAGACAGGTTCCACCGATTGACATGCACTTGGTGCATAAGGTGGCTAGCGGGTGCCAGTCTCTCCCACTTTAGTCGGAACGGATTCGATGAAAAGGGTCCTTATGAAGGGTAAATAGCAATTGGCATATCACGTTGTGGTTTTGCGTAGGTAAGAAACCTTCTTGCTAGAAACCCATAGCAGCCACGTAAAACATGCAACAACAATTAGAGGACGTCTAACTTGTTTTTGCAGGGTATGCTATGTGATGTGATATGGCCAAAAGGATGTGATGAATGATATATGTGATATATGAGATTGATCATGTTCTTGTAATAGGATTCACGACTTGCATGTCGATGAGTATGACAACCGGCAGGAGCCATAGGAGTTGTCTTTATTTTTTGTATGACCTGCGTGTCATTGAAGAACGCCATGTAAACTACTTTACTTTATTGCTAAACGTGTTAGTCATAGAAGTAGAAGTAGTCGTTGGCGTGACAACTTCATGAAGACACGATGATGGAGATCATGATGATGGAGATCATGGTGTCAAGCCGGTGACAAGATGATCATGGAGCCCCGAAGATGGACATCAATGGAGCTATATGATATTGGCCATATCATGTCACAACTATATAATTGCATGTGATGTTTATTATGTTTATGCATCTTGTTTACTTAGGACGACGGTAGTAAATAAGATGATCCCTTACAAAATTTCAAGAAGTGTTCTCCCCTAACTGTGCACCGTTGCTACAGTTCGTCGCTTCTAAGCACCACGTGATGATCGGGTGTGATGGATTCTTACGTTCACATACAACGGGTGTAAGACAGTTTTACACAGCGAAAACACCTAGGGTTAACTTGACGAGCCTAGCATGTGCAGACATGGCCTCAGAACACGGAGACCGAAAGGTCGAGCATGAGTCGTATAGTAGATACGATCAACATGAAGATGTTCACCGATGATGATCGGACACGGCCTAGTTGACTTGGATCATGTAATCACTTAGATGACCAGAGGGATGTCTATCTGAGTGGGATTTCATAAGATGAACTTAATTATCCTGAACATAGTCAAAAGACCTTTTGCAAATTATGTCGTAGCTCACGCTATAGTTCTACTGTTTTAGATATGTTCCTAGAGAAAATATAGTTGAAAGTTGAAAGTAGCAATTATGCAGACAGTAGATAGCTTATGTCCTTAATGCACTGCTCAGTGTGCCGAACCCCAAACGTCGTTTGTGGATGTTTCGAACATCGAACATACACGTTTTGATAACTACGTGATAGTTCAGTTAAATGGTTTAAGTAGAGGCACCAAAGACGTTTTCGAAACGTCGCGGAACATATGAGATGTTTCGAGGGCTGAAATTGGGATTTCAGGCTCGTGCCCATGTCAAGAGGTATAAGACCTCTGACGATTTTCTTAGTCTGCAAACTAAGGGAGAAAAGCTCAATCATTGAGCTTGTGCTCAGATTGTCTGAGTACAACAATCACTTGAATCAAGTGGGAGTTGATCTTCCAGATGAAATAGTGATAGTTTCTCCGAAGTCATTACCACCAAGCTGCTAGAGCTTCGTGATGAACTATAATATATCAGGGACATATATGATGATCCTTGAGATATTCGCGATGTTTTACACCGCAAAAGTAGAAATCAAGAAGGAGCATCAATCTTTGATGGTCAGTGAGACCACTAGTTTCAAGAAGGGCAAGGGCAAGAAGGGATACTTCATGAAACGGTAATTCAGCTGCTGCTCTAGTGAAGAAACCCAAGGTTGAACCCAAACCCGAGACTGAGTGCTTCTGTAATAAGGGGAACAGCCACTGGAGCAGAATTACCCTAGATACTTGGTAGATGAGAAGGCTGGCAAGGTCGATAGAAGTATATTAGATATACATTATGTTAATGTGTACTTTACTAGTACTCCTAGTAGCACCAGGGTATTAGATACCGGTTCAGTTGCTAAGTGTTAGTAACTCGAAATAAAAGCTACCGAATAAACGGAGACTAGCTAAACATGAGATGACGATATGTGTTGGAAGTGTTTCCAACGTTGATATGATCAAGCGTCACACGCTCCCTCTACCATCGAGATTGGTGTTTGCGTTGAGCATAGACATGATTGGATTATGTCTATCGCAATACGGTTATTCATTTAAGGAGAATAATGGTTACTCTATTTATTTGAATAATACCTTCAATGGTCTTACACCTAAAATGAATGGTTTATTGAATCTCGATCGTAGCAATACACATTTTCATGCCGAAAGATAGTAATGATAGTACCACCTACTTGTGGCACTGCTATGTAAGTCATAATGGTATAAAATGCATGAAGAAGCTCCATGTTGATGGATCTTTGGACTCACTCATTTTTTGAAAAGTTTGAGACATGCGAACCATGTCTATTGGTATATATGCATGAAGAAACTCCATGCAAATGGACCGTTTGAACTCACTTGATTTTGAATCACTTGAGATATGCAAATCATACCACATGGGCAAGATGACTGAAAAGCCTAGTTTTCAGTAAGATGGAACAAGATAGCAACTTGTTGGAAGTAACACATTTTGATGTGTCCAATCCAATGAGTGCTGAGGCATGCAGTGAATATCGTTATGATCTTACTTCACAGATGATTCGAGTAGATGTTGAGAATATTTACTTGATGAAACACAAGTCTGAATTATTGAATGGTTCAAGTAATTTCAGAGTGAAGTAGAAGATCATTGTGACAAGAGGATAAAATGTCTATGATATGATCATAGAGATGAATATCTGAGTTATGAGTTTTGGCACACAATTAAGACATTGTGGAAATTGTTTCGCAATTAATACCGCCTGGAACACCATAGTGTGATGGTGTGTCCGAACATCATAGTTGCACCCTATTGGATATGGTGCGTACCATGATGTCTCTTATAGAATTACCACTATCGTTCATGGGTTAGGCATTAGAGACAACCACATTCACTTTAAATAGGGCACCACGTAATTCCGTTGAGACGACACCGTTTAAATTATGGTTTAGAGAAACCTAAGTTGTCGTTTCTTAAAAGTTTGGGGCTGCGACGCTTATGTGAAAAAGTTTCAGCTTGATAAGCTCGAACCCAAAGCGGATAAAATGCATCTTCATAGGACACCCAAAACAGTTGGGTATACCTCCTAATTCAGATCCGAAAGCAATATGAATTGTTTCTTGAATCGGGTCCTTTCTCGAGGAAAGGTTTCTCTCGAAAGAGTTGAGTGGGAGGATGGTGGAGACTTGATATGGTTATTGAACCATCACTTCAACCAGTGTGTATCAGGGCACAGGAAGTTGTTCATGTAGCACCTACACCAATTGAAGTAGAAGCTTATGATAGTAATCATGAAACTTCGGATCAATTCACTACCGTACCTCGTAGGGTGACAAGGATGCGTACTACTTCAGAGTGGTACGGTAATCCTATCTTGGAAGTCATGTTGCTAGACAACAATGAACCTACGAGCTATGGAGAAGCGATGGTGGGCCTGGATTCCGATAAATGGCTCAAGGCCATAAAATTCGAGAGAGGATCCATGTACGAAAACGAAGTGTAGACTTTGGAAGAACTACTTGATGGTCGTAAGGCTGTTAGGTACATATGGATTTTAAGAAGAAGACAGACGTGGATGGTAATGTCACCATCTATGAAGCTCGACTTGTGGCGAAAAGTTTTTTCACAAGTTCAAGGAGTTGACTATGATGAGATTTTCTCATCCGTAGCGATGCTTAAGTCCGTCGGAATCATGTTAGCATAAGCTGCATTTATGAAATCTGGCAGATGGATGTCAAGACAAGTTTCCTTACCAGTTTTCGTAAGGAAAGGTTGTATGTGATACAATCAGAAAGGTTTTGTCGATCCTAAGGATGCTAATAGGTATGCTAGCTCCAGCAATCCTTCTAAGGACTGGAATAAGCATCTCAGAGTTGGAATGTACGCTTTGATAAGATGATCAAAGATTCTGGGTCTATACAAAGTTTATGAGAAACTTGTATTTCCAAAGAAGTGAGTGGGAGCACTATAGAATTTCTGATGAGTATATGTTGTTAACATATTGTTGATCAGAAATGACGTAGAATTTCTGGAAAGCATATAAGGTTATTTTGAAAGTGTTTTCAATGGAAAGCCTGGATTAAGCTACTTGAACATTGAGCATCAAGATCTATAAGGATAGATCAAAATGCTTAATAATACTTTCAAATGAGCACATACCTTGACATGATCTTGAAGGTGTTCAAGATGGACCAGTCAAAGAAGGAGTTCTTGCCTGAGTTGTAAGGTACGAAGTTAAGACTTAAAGCTCGACCACGGCAGAATAGAGAGAAAGGACGAAGGTCGTCCCCTATGCTTAAGACGTAGGCTCTTCAGTATGCTATGCTGTGTACCGCACCAGAAGTGTGCCTTGCCATGAGTCAGTCAAGGGGTACAAGAGTGATCCAAGAATGGATCACAGGACAGCGGTCGAAGTTATCCTTAGAAATTAGTGGACTAAGGAATTTTTCTCGATTATGGAGGTGGTAAAAGAGTTCGTCGTAAAGGGTTACGTCGATGCAAGATTGACACCTATCCGGATAGCTCTGAGTAGAGATACCGGATACATATAATGGAGCAACAATTTAGAATAGCTCCAAGTAGAACAGTTATTTGGATTAGCTCCAAATAGAGCGTGGTAGCTGCATCTAGGAGATGACATAGAGATTTGTAAAACACACACGGATCTGAAAGGTTCAGACCCGTTGACTAAAACCTCTCTCACAAGCAACATGATCAAACATAAAACTCATTGAGTGTTAATCACATAGTGATGTGAACTAGACTACTGACTCTAGTAAACTCTTGGGTATTAGTCACATGGCGATGTGACCTGTGAGTGTTAATCACATGGCGATGTGAACTAGATTATTGACTCTAGTGCAAGTGGGAGACTGTTGGAAATATGCCCTAGAGGAAATAATAAAAGTGTTATTATTATATTTCTTTGTTCATGATAATAGTCTTTTATTCATGCTATAACTGTATTATCCGGAAATCGTAATACACGTGTTAATACATAGACCACAATATGTCCCTAGTGAGCCTCTAGTTGACTAGCTCATTGTGATCAACAGATAGTCATGGTTTCCTGGCTATGGACATTGGATGTCGTTGATAACGGGATCACATCATTAGGAGAATTATGTGATGGACAAGACCCAATCCTAAGACTAGCACAAAAGATCGTGTAGTTCATTTGCTAGAGCTTTGCCAATGTCAAGTATCTCTTCCTTTGACCATGAGAGCGTGTAACTCCTGGATACCGTAGGAGTGCTTTGGGTATATCAAACGTCACAACGTAACTGGGTGACTATAAAGGTGCACTACAGGTATCTCCGAAAGTATCTATTGTTTTATGCGGATCGAGACTGGGATTTGTCACTCCGTGTAAACGGAGAGGTATCTCTGGGCCCACTCGGTAGGACATCATCATATGCGCAATGTGACCAAGGACTTGATCACGGGATGATATGTTACGGAACGAGTAAAGTGACTTGCCGGTAACGAGATTGAACAAGGTATCGGTATACCGACGATCGAATCTCGGGCAAGTAAAATACCGCTAGACAAAGGGAATTGTATACGGGATCGATTGAGTCCTTGACATCGTGGTTCATCCGATGAGATCATCATGGAACATGTGGGAGCCAACATGGGTATCCAGATCCCGCTGTTGGTTATTGACCGGAGAACGTCTCGGTCATGTCTACATGTCTCCCGAACCCGTAGGGTCTACACACTTAAGGTTCGATGACGCTAGGGTTATGAAGGAAGTTTGTATGTGGTTACCGAATGTTGTTCGGTGTCCCGGATGAGATCCCGGACGTCACGAGGAGTTTCGGAATGGTCCGGAGGTAAAGATTTATATATGGGAAGTCCTGTTTTGGTCACCGGAAAAGTTTCGGGCGATATCGGTAATGTACCGGGACCACCGGGAGGGTCCCGGGGGTCCACCAAGTGGGGCCACCTGCCCCAGAAGGCTGCATGGGCCATGTGTGGGAGGGGACCAGCCCCTAGGTGGGCTGGTGCGCCCCCCACAAGGGGCCAAGGCGCAAGGGAGAGTGGGAGGGGGCAAACCCTAGTCCAGATGGGCCTTAAGGCCCACCTAGTGGGCGCCTCCCCTCTCTCCCCCTCCTGGCCGCCGCCCCCTTTGCCATCTAGGGCTGGCCGCACCCCTTGGGGGTGGGAAACCCTAGAGGGGGGCGCAGCCCCCTCTCCCCCTATAAATAGTGAGGCATAGGGCTGCCCATAACACGCGATTTGATCTCTCGTTGGTGCAGCCCTGCCCCTCTCCCTCCTCCTCCTCTCCCATGGTGCTTGGCGAAGCCCTGCTGGATTGCCACGCTCCTCCATCACCACCACGCCGTTGTGCTGCTGTTGGATGGAGTCTTCCTCAACCTCTCCCTCTCTCCTTGCTGGATCAAGGCGTGGGAGACGTCACCGGGCTGTACGTGTGTTGAATGCGGAGGTGCCGTCCGTTCGGCACTTGATCATCGGTGATTTGAATCACGACGAGTACGACTCCATCAACACCGTTCACTTGAACGCTTCCGCTTAGCGATCTACAAGGGTATGTAGATGCACTCTCCTTCTACTCGTAGCTGGTTTCTCCATAGATAGATCTTGGTGACGCGTAGGAAAATTTTGAATTTCTGCTACGTTCCCCAACAGCAATTTCATTCTTCTGCATTAATTGTACGGAAGAAGGAATCCTCAACACCGTAAGTCGTCGCGAAATTACACGCTTTGCTGACTTGGCATCCATAGTACAAAAGTACTGTGCGATGGAGAGCGCCTGGAAAACCGAAATCAAATTTTGGGATAATCCGGCCTTGAACACAACCCTAGTCCAAAGTAAAAGGGTGCATCATTACCAGGCACCTGGATTAAATACCAAAAAGCAAAAACCCTCTAAAGGGCATGGAACCATACTGGAGGGATGGCTCAATGGACCCTGCAAAATTCATAGTACACAGGGCGCCACGGCAACTCATAGCCTTAGAGCATGTTGGATACTACGGCAGGTGGCCAAAAGTGGCGAAGAGCTTCTAGCTCCAGAGCACCAGCCCAGCAATACCAGGACGGTATTAACAGTCTCCGAAACTTTCGCATCAAATAATATGCGAAAACGAACACTCCGCAGCCTCGCCGAAGTCCACCAGGTAGCAACAATAAATCCATGGAGTGACACGGCTATTACCTTTAACGCCAGTGACGAACCTAAATTCCGAACAGCCCGAGCACCAGCTGTATTGGTCCTCAGTCCAATAGTGGACGGCTTTCGCCCTACCAAGGTACTCATGGATGGCAGCAGCGGATTAAACCTCATTTACAAGGAAACCCTTTGAAAAATGGAAATAGACTGGAGCCGCATTGAGCGAAGCAGCATAACCTTTAGAGGAATAATCCCCAGTCGGGAAGCATGCTGTACAGGAAAAATCATGCTGGATGTGGTGTTCGGCACACCGGATAATTACAGGTCCGAGGAGGTCACATTCCAAGTGGCCCCGTTCAGCAGCGGATACCACGCTCTATTAGGGCGAGAGGCATTCACAATTTTTCAAGCTATACCCCATTACGGGTACATGAAGCTCAAAATGCCCAGACCCAACAGATCATCACTCTTGCTAGTGACCCGGACATAGCACTCCGCGCCGAAAATAAAACAGCCGCACTTGCCCTTGAGGTACTATCCGAAGCCCTAGCGGCCGAGGAACTCACTGCGCTGCGCTCCATGGTGAACATGGACGATGTGATACTCGATAAGAGATCCAAGTCCACCTCTTTTAAACCGGTGGACGAAATAGTCAAATTCCAAGTCCATCCAACGGACCCTACAAAAACGGCCTCCATCGGGGCACAATTAAACCCTGATGTAGACGCCGCACTACGAGAATTCCTATGCGAAAATTGGGACATCTTTGCCTGGCACCCTTTAGACATGCCAGGAATCCCACGCCGGGTGGCTGAGCACAGCCTAAATATCCTAAAAGGATTCAAGCCAGTCAAACAAGCTCTTCGGCGCTTCTCCGAACCTAAGAGACAGGCCATGGGAGAGGAGCTAGCCAAACTATTGGAGGTCGGATTCATTAGAGATATAAAACATCCGGACTGGCTAGCAAACCTGGTAATGGTACCAAAGAAGGACAAATCCTAGCGCCTGTGTGTCGATTTCAAGGACCTTAACAAGGCTTGCCCAAAGGATCCCTCCCCCCTTCCCCGCATTGATCAAATTATCGATGCTACCGTAGGACACGATTCATTGTGCTTCCTCGACGCATACTCCGGCTACCACCAAATTAAGATGGCAGAGCCAGACCAAGCCGCAACAGAATTCATCACTCCATACGGCCCATTCTGCTTTAACACAATGCCCTTCGGGCTAAAAAACGCCGGGGCAACATATCAGCGCATGATTCAGACATGTCTGGCAAACCAGATCGGCAAAACAGTGGAAGCATACGTAGATGATGTGGTCGTCAAATCCAAGCATGTCGAAACTCTAGTAGACGACTTGAGGCTCACATTCGACAATCTCGGAGCATATGACATTAAGCTCAACCCGGAAAAATGCATTTTCGGCGTACCAGCCGGAAAGCTCTTGGGCTTCATCGTATCCGGTAGAGGAATTGAAGAAAACCCAACCAAGATCCGAGCTCTGTCACAATTGGATATCCCAAAAGACCTCAAACAAATACAAAAATTGACTGGATGCGTGGCGGCTCTAAGCCGCTTTATCTCCCGCTTAGGAGAAAAGGCATTACCCCTTTATCGCCTCCTGCGGCGCACCGAACACTTCGAGTGGACGGGTGCCGCCACGGCCGGACTCAAAGAAATCAAAGCCATATTGGCAAAAAATCCGGTCCTGGCCGCGCCCAACACGGGCGAACCAATGCTATTATACATCGCGGCAACCCATCAAGTTGTAAGCGCGGTGCTCGTTGTCGAACGAGAAATGGATGGACACAAGTTCCCGCTCCAAAAACCAGTTTACTACGTGTCCACTGTCCTAACTCCATGCAAGTCACGGTACCCGCATTATCAAAAGATAGCATACACGTGTTCATGGCATCCCGGAAGCTGCGACACTACTTCCAAGAGTGTTCAATAACAGTAGCCTCCGAAGTACCTCTTAATGACATTATAAACAACCGCGACGCAATGGGCCGGATTGCCAAATGGGCCATCGAGCTCCTCCCGTTCGACATAACTTACAAGCCACGATGAGCTATTAAGTCGCAGGTTTTGGCCGACTTCATCGCTGAATGGACTGAAGCCGAACTCCCTAAAGAGTACGGCGCATATTCCAATTGGATCATGCACTTTGACGGCTCCAAAATGTTGGCTGGCCTGGGGGCTGGCATCATTCTGACATCCCCAACTGGAGATACAGTCCAATACATACTTCAGATAATGTACACGGACTCCAACAACGCAGCTGAATACGAGGACCTTCTACATGGTCTCCGGATGGCAGTCTCCATGGGCATTCAGCGCCTAGAGGTCCGCGGGGATTCAAACCTCGCGATATCCCAAATAAATGGAGACTTTGATGCCAAGGATCCGAAAATAGCAGCTTATCGCAACGCCGTCCTAAAAATGTCAGCTCGGTTTGTGGGGCTCGAATTTCACCATATAGCCCGGGAGAACAACCAGGCAGCAGACGCGTTGGCACACATTGGCGCAAAGCGCGATGCCATCCCTCCCAACATCTTCTTAGAGAGGCTTTTCAAGCCATCCGTATTATGGGAGGGAGTGTCCGGAAATAACACCCCGGACCCAACCACACTACCCCACACCGAACATTCTGACATAGTTGGTGGCTCTGCCAACGAAATAACACCGTCAGCCCACACAATAATGGCAGTCATTGCCCCGTGGACAGAACCATTCCTAGCCTACCTAACTAGGCAGGAACTTCCCAAGGACCAAAACGAGGCCCGCTGCATAGTGCGGCGATCTAAAGCCTATAAGGTCCATGAGGGAGAGCTTTATAAGAAAAGCACAACCGGAGTCCTTCAAAGGTGTATCTCCGAAGAGGAAGGGTGGAATCTTCTGGCTGAAATTCATACCGGACTCGACGGGCACCACGCCGCAGCTCGGGCCCTTGTAGGCAAGGCCTTCCAAACAGGATTTTATTGGCCGACGGCCCGGGCAGATGCTCAGGACTTGGTCCAACTATGCGTCGGATGCCAGCTCTTTGCTAATCAAAGCCACATGCCACCTACCGCCCTCAAAACTATACCCATCACCTGGCCGTTCGCGGTCTGGGGGCTTGATATGGTTGGACCCCTTAAAGGAGGAACCCACAAGCAAAAATACCTATTGGTCATGGTGGATAAATTCACCAAATGGATAGAGGCAAAGCCTGTTAAGACGGTCGAATCCGGACCGGTGATAGACTTCATATCAGGGGTAGTACACTGTTACGGCGTCCCTCATAGCATCATCACTGATAATGTCACGAACTTCACGGCCGACGAGGTCAAACTCTAGTGCAAAAACATGGGCATCAAGCTCGACTACGCTTCAGTCTATCACCCTCAAACTAATGGTCAAGTCGAGCAAGCAAATGGTCTAATCATGAGCGGCATTAAACCTAGACTAGTGCAGTCCCTCAAGGAATCTAATACGCACTGGGTAGAGGAGCTCAACTCCGTACTCTAGGGGCTGCGGACCACGCCAAATCGCACTACCGGATTCACACCATTTTTTATGGTGTACGGCGCAGAGGCAGTTTTGCCCTGCGACATAATTCATGACTCACCTCGCGTGCGCATGTATGAAGAAAGAGAAGCCGAGCTCGATTGACATGACAGTTTGGACGCCTTGGAGGAGGAGCGCAACGTGGCAAAAGCCCGTTCGGCATTCTATCAACATCAGGCTCGAAGATACCAAAGCAGAGAAGTACGGGCCAAAGCTTACAATGTTGGCGAATTAGTTCTACGCCTGCCGGACAAGAAAAAGGACAAGCTCAAGCCCAAATGGGAGGGTCCCTTCATCATCGACCAAGTCCTGACCGACGGAGCGTACCGTCCGCGGAACGCATCAGATAACCGACTGGAGCCGAACCCATGGAATGCAGCCCGTCTCCGAAGATTCTACGCCTAGCGCCGGACTCTGGGTTCGTCTCCTTCATCCGTCTATATTTGATACTTTAACTGTCTTTTATTTCTCTCCTCCTCCCTGCTTTTTTCTGAAGCCGTTGGAGGCTCGTTTGCGCACTGTTCGCATACACTTGACGCGTTGTCCGCGCTCAGTATACCCGGGGGCTTCTTTAACAGAAGCTTATTGATACGGGCTTTATGCCCAACACATGTGTCACACTTCCGCATGTACCTTTTATTCACCATTATATGCATCGATATGACTTAAGTTTTGGCCAAGCTGGGTTGCCTGGCTCCTGTGCTTACCCCTATGTTCCCGATTGTTCGGCTAGGTGGTAAAGGGAGCACCTCTGCGATTGTTACCGCCGGGTCAGCCGGATGTGTACCTCAGACTGGGTGAAGCCGAAAGCTAGCATTCTTAAGGGAATATTCGGTCGGTGAACTAAAAGACGATTTCGTACTTGTTCATTTATCTGCCCCCAGATGTTTTTCTGCTTCTTTCGCAGTCCGGACATGCACTTTAGAGCATGCCTCCCAGGGAAGGGAACCCCTAACGGAACTATTCTCCCTGGAAGATGTTTCTTACTAACCATGTAATATAACATAACTAGTTGGGCACTTGTCTGATAGAGCACTAATGACCCCTACGCCTGGTCTCCACGCATGCCCCGGTTCTTACATAACCGTGAGGGTATTCGGACACACTCCATACTATCAAGTCCCGAGGTTGAAGCGAAAGGGTCCGCTACGACAAACGATCTACAATCCGGCTAGAAGGCATTTTACATGTCATTTTAAATTATAGTCAAATTGACTGATTGTATTCCTCTTCAATACCATCTAATAGGCTATCTAGTTTACAGTCCCGCTGGAAATACTTTGCGGCCAACTCTACTTGGCCGTACACTAAGCTCACAGGGATCTCCTTCCCATCGGGCCCCACAGGTCCGACCTCGGCCATGTGGTTTGGGTCAGCCTTCGTGTACTGCGTCTTCACCATGGCCTAGGCCTCCCTGGCGCCTTGACGGCAGGCCGATATCTTCCATAGCCAGAAGCGCTGCTGTGCTCCCTGAAGCATCTCCGCAATCTCTCCAAGGCCTTCGGGTAGGGAGATGGATGGCCACAAGGCCTGGGCGACGCCTCTCATCACCTGCCGAACTCGTTCGTGTAGTTACAGCAGCTCGGGAAGTAGGTCACCCGTTGAACCGGGCATTTCCTCTGCAGGACGACCTGTGAGCATACCTACAGACATATTTCTGTTAGTCGACTTCCTCGCAAAACTCTTCTTTTCAAAAAGCTCGCTCAAGCACTTACTATAAATGTCGCGACGAAGCCACCGATTCTCCTTAACGGAGTCAGACAGCTGGGCTCGAACATCCTTTAGTTCCTCACCCAGCTGGGTGTTGGCATCTTGGAGATTATTTTTCTCTTGCCTCACCCTTGTAAGCACATTCTCGCCGGCCTTTAACCGACGCAGGAGATGTTGCTTGTCCGGATCTAGTCTGGCGCCATCTGCAATATTATTGTCAGACTTATACACACGCCGCACTTCACAAACTACTTATCTTTCGAAGTATAAATTACCGGAGGGGGTCTCTGTGGCTCCCCCTGTGGCGGCTAGTGCGGCCTCAAGCTAGGCCTTGCACTCTTCAAGCTCCTGAGACAGTCGGGTATTCTTTTCCGTAAGATCCTGCATAACAAATGATCCTTAAATCAGTTCTCCTAACTATTTTAAGTTTCGGGGGCTACTGGCATATATAACTGTCAAATCTCCTCACCCGTATGTCCTTTACATACTACTCCGTGGCTCTGGCTAGACCATCTTGAGCGGCATGGAGGTGCGCGTCTCCCGAATTGAAGGCGATCAATGCCTCTTGGGAGAAACATGCGTCACAAAGAACTGTCCGGCGGTGCCTGTGATACATGGCACTCTCCACCTCGGAGTTGGTGGCGGACAATCTGTCGGCATCCTCTGTCGGAGGAGCATCCGACGCATGCCTCGTGTTCACCTCCGCTTCCGGACCCGGCCTTGGAGCCTGGCTGGCGGAGGCTCGATTGGCCATCTCTCCGGACACAGTCCGGCGAGCGCTCTTTTTCCTGAAAGGAGCACCAGCGTTAATATACCTTCCCGGAATCAATCCCGGGAATATGGTGACACGCCTTACCGTTGCGGCTGCATTTCAATCCGGACCGCACTTCTTTTTAGCCTGCGTGGCCGTGCTGCCCCTTGTTGGCTAGCCACCGCGGGCTCGGCCTCCCGCCTCGAAGGCACCCCGTGCGAATCACCATTGATATACGGTGATAAAAAATAAGCATGGATGGGTCATTATCAAAGTACTGGGGCTTCGGTCTCAGTTACCTGTGAGGCTGGAAGTATTCCGGGGTAATCGGCCGTAATGGCAACCAAGGCATTATCGATGCTTAGTTGGTGAAATACCCCATCAATCAGCTCCACCAATATGTCCGGATCCTCTTGGGAGGCCGGATCGAGGAGCCGTTCCGGATCCTCGGGTTGCGGAGGCGGGCTGTTTATATCTTTTATGGCCCGACGCAGTTCCTATGTTGAACTCACAAAATGAGATATATAACCATGGGACCACAGATCGAATGTGCGAAAAAGGAGATGTTCGCTTACCCAGCTTCAAGGATTGTTCATAGAAAATCCGTTCAATGGACTGACGCAGAGAAAATCCTCCTCTTCCCCCTTGTACAGCGCGGACAAGATCTTTACCAAATCGGCGACCGATCCCGGCCCCTTACGGCCGTGACGGGTGGCATCGTCCTCCCCGTTGAAATCCCACATGGGGTGGCCCCTATACTGGAGCGGCTGCATCCCCCGCATAATGCATGTGGCCATGACACCGATCATGGTCAGTACGGAATGAGGTAGCAACCTTATTTGGCTCATCAGGTAAAGGACGTCCCTGTCGCTGTCCCTCTGGGGGCTCCGTGGACGCCAACTTAGGCGTTTCTTCAAGGGAGCATTACTGAACTCTGGGAGGCCGGTCCGAACGGGATCTGGTAGCGGGGCGTCTTCTATATAAAACCATTCCGAAGGCCAGTCTTCGGATGCCTTCTTTGGGGTTCCGGATAGATATCCGGTCCCGGCGATGCGCCATAGCTCGGCTCCGCCCACTTGATACCTCATGAGAACGGGGTACGAGGCAGAATAATCTCTTCCACAATGCCAAATGAGCCTCGACGCCCAAAACAATTTGCAAAGGGCCACAAAGCCCGCGATGTGCAGAATGGAGGGAGGCATAAGGTGGTGCAGCCGGAGGCCATAGAACTCCAGGAAGCCCCCGAAGAAATGGATGTATTGGAAATCCGAGTCCTCTTATCAGATAGGAGACAAAGCATACCCGCTCTCCTTTGGAAGGATCGGGGATGCTCTCCACTTGCTTTCCGCCCTTATAGGTGGCGAGTCCGGCTCGAACCGGAACCATGAAGGCTGGGGGAAGAAATCCCTTGGTTTGGAGCGTCACTAGCTTGCTATGCGGGACTGAGCATCTCTCCCAATCCCCAGGCTGGGGGCTGGGAGATTGAGAGGAGGAGCCGCGACGACTGTCCATGATAGAATGGATTTTTTGTCAGAGGCGCTCCGATGAAAGCTTGCGAAGGGGGGGATGGTGTGATTCGGATCTAGATCCTCATCTCTTTTTATAGGTGGCTCATTTGTGCAGCTAGGGGGGAAAGTGTAAAAATACCCTGGCTTTTCGCATTCGTTCGACACGTGGAAGATGGCCATTATTGGGCATGGAAGCCAAGGAGCGCAGCATTTATCAGAAGTCGGACACTATTCGACAAGTATATGGAATTTGGAGAAGAACCCGCCTCGCAATGCCGAAGACAATCTACGCGCCGGACTCGTCGTCATTCAAGCCTGGTTCGGGGGCTACTGAGGGAGTCCTGGATTAGGGGTGTCTGGATAGCCGAACTATCACCGTTGGCCGGACTCCTGGACTATGAAGATACAAGATTCAAGACTTCGTCCCATGTCCGGATGGGACTTTCCTTGGCGTGGAAGGCAAGCTTGGCGATACGGATATGTAGATCTCCTACCATTGTAACCGACTCTGTGTAACCCTAACCCTCTCCGGTGTCTATATAAACCGGAGGTTTTTAGTCCATAGGACGAACAACAATCATACCATAGGCTAGCTTCTAGGGTTTAGCCTCTTTGATCTCGTGGTAGATCTACTCTTGTACTACCCATATCATCAATATTAATCAAGCAGGAGTAGGGTTTTACCTCCATCGAGAGGGCCCGAACCTAGGTAAAAACACCGTGTCCCTTCTCTCTGTTACCATCTGCCTAGACGCACAGTTCGGGAACCCCTACCCGAGATCCGCCGGTTTTGACACCGACAGATCCCATCTCAGATTTCATGGTCTCAAGCCATTTCGTAGAATCTGGGCTCATCATCGCTTCCCCATAGTTCGTAGATTCATCATGGTCTAGTAACATGACTTCAGAACAAGATTACCGTACCACTCTGGTGCGGATCTTACTCTGGAAGACCTACGAAGTTCAGTAGTAACTTGATCTGAAGCTTCATGATCATCATCATTAGCTTCCTCACTAGTTTGTTTAGGAATCATTGGATATGATTTTTGTGATGAACTACTTCCCAATAAGGGAGAAGGTACTGTTACCTCATCAAGTTCTACTTTAATCCCACTCACTTCTTTCGAGAGAAACTCCTTCTCTAGAAAGGATCCGTTCTTAGCAAGAAAGATTTTGCCTTCAGATCTGTGATAGAAGGTGTACCCAACAGTTTCCTTTGGGTATCCTATGAAGACGCACTTCTCCGATTTGGGTTCGAGCTTATCAGGTTGAAGCTTTTTCACATAAGCATTGCAGCCCCAAACTTTAAGAAACAACAACTTTGGTTTGTTGCCAAACCAAAGTTCATAAGGCGTCGTCACAACGGATTTTGATGGTGCCCTATTTAAAGTGAATGCAGCCGTCTCTAAAGCATAACCCCAAAACGATAGCGGTAAATCAGTAAGAGACATCATAGATCGCACCATATCCAATAAAGTATGGTGACGACATTCGGACACACCATTTCACTGTGGTGTTCCAGGTGGCATTAATTGTGAAACTATCCCATGTTGTTTCAAATGAAGACCAAACTCGTAACTCAAATATTCTCCTCCACGATCAAATCATAGAAACTTTATTTTCTTGTTACTATGATTTTCCACCTCACTCTGAAATTCTTTGAACTTTTCAAACGTTTCAGACTTATGCTTCATTAAGTAGATATAACCATATCTGCTCAAATCATCTGTGAAGGAAAGAAAATAATGATACCCACCATGAGCCTCAATACTCATTGGACCGCATACGTCGATATGTATTATTTCCAGCAAGTCAGTAGCTCGTTCCATTGTTCCGAAGAATGGAGTTTTAGTAATCTTGCCCATAAGGCACGGTTCACAAGCACCAAGTGGTTCACAATCAAGTGATTCCAAAAGTCCATCAGTATGGAACTTCTTCATGCGCTTTCTACCGATATGACCCAAATGGCAGTGCCACAAATAAGCTGCACTATCATTATGAAACTTCAATCTTTTGGTTTCAACACTATGAATATATGTATCACTACTATCGAGATTAAACAAAAATAGACCACTCAGCAAGGGTGCATGACCATAAAAGATATTACTCATTAAATAGAACAACCATTATTCTCTGATTTAAATCAATAACTGTCTCGCATCAAACAAGATCCAGACATAATGTTCATGCTCAACGCTGTCACCAAATAAGAATTATTCAGGTCTAAAACTAATCCCGATGGTAGATGTAGAGGTAGCGTGCCGACCTGATCACATCGACTTTGGAACCATTTCCCACGCGCATCGTCACCTCGTCCTTAGCCAATCTTCGCTTAATCCGTAGCCCCTGTTTCGAATTGCAAATATGAGCAACAGAACCAGTATCAAATACCCAGGCGCTACTGCGAGCATTAGTTAAGTACACATCAATAACATGTATATCAAATATACCTTTCACTTTGCCATCCTTCTTATCCGCCAAATACTTGGGGCAGTTCCGCTTCCAGTGACCAATCCCTTTGCAGTAGAATCACTTAGTTTCAGGCTTAGGTCCAGACTTGGGTTTCTTCTCTTAAGTAGCAACCCTTTTGCCGTTCTTCTTGAAGTTCCCTTTCTTCCCTTTGACCTTTTTCTTGAAACTAGTGCTCTTATTGACCATCAACACTTGACGCTCCTTTTTGATTTCTACCTCCGCGGCCTTTAGCATTGCGAAGAGCTCGGGAATAGTCTTGTTCATCCCTTGCATATTATAGTTCATCATGAAGCCTTTATAGCTTGGTGGCAGTGATTGAAGAACTTTGTCAATGACACAATCAAATGAAAGATCATCTCCCAGCTGATCCAAGTGATTATGATACCCAGACATTTTGAGTATGTGTTCACTGACAGAACTATTCTCCTCCATTTTGTAGCTATAGAACTTGTTGGAGACTTCATATCGCTCAACTCGAGCATTTGCTTGAAATATTAACTTCAACTCTTGGAACATCTCATATGCTCCATGACGTTCAAAACGTCTTTGAAGTCCTGGTTCTAAGCCGTAAACATGGCACACTAAACTATGGAGTAGTCATCAGCTTTGCTCTGCCAGATGTTCTTAACGTCATCAATAGCATCTGCAGCAGGCCTGGCACCTAGCGGTGCTTCCAGGACGTAATTCTTCTGTGCAGCAATGAGGATAATCCTCAAGTTATGGACCCAGTCCGTGTAGTTGTTGCCATCATCTTTCAACTTAGCTTTCTCTAGGAATGCATTAAAATTCAAAGGAATGGTAGCACGGGCCATTGATCTACAACAACATAGACATGCAAAATACTATCAGGTACTAAGTTCACGATGAATTAAAGTTAAATTAATCATATTACTTAAGAACTCCCACTTAGATAGACATCCATCTAATCATCTAAGTGATCACGTGATCCAAATCAACTAAACCGTGTCTGATCATCACGTGAGATGGAGTAGTTTTCAATGGTGAACATTACTATGTTGATCATATCTACTATATGATTCACGCTCGACCTTTCGGTCTTAGTGTTCCTAGGCCATATCTGCATATGATAGGCTCGTCAAGTTTAACCCAACTACACTGCGTGTGCAAAACTGGCTTGCACCCATTGTATGTGAACGTAGAGCTTATCACACCCGATCATCACGTGGTGTCTCGGCACGTCGAACTTTAGCAACAGTGCATACTCAGGGAGAACACTTGTACCTTGAATTTTAGTAAGGGATCATCTTATAATGCTACCGACGTTCTAAGCAAAATAAGATGCATAAAGGATAAACATCACATGCAATTAAAATATGTGACATGATATGGCCATCATTATCTTGTGCTCATGATCTCCATCACCAAAGCATCGTTAGGATCTCCAAGGTCACCAACGCGACACCTTGATCTCCATCATAGCATCGTTGTCATCACTACAAAAAAAGACACATCCGTGACATTTTGGGCCAAACAATTTTTTTTCTGTCATACATATGACATTTCTATGACGATAATTGTGACAATACCCGGTATCATCATAGATGTGGTGGGCTCCTACTTCTATGACAAAAAAATCATGACAAAAAATGGGCTTTTTGTCCTGGGCGGGCCGGAGACGCAGCTGCATGACATTCTTTGGGCCGTCCATGATGGAAAAAACCGGGATAGAAGCGAGGGCGAGGAAAATTTCGGGGAGTTCCCGGTTACGGTGGGAGGTCGGGGGCCGAGCGATGCGTGTTTCTCTCGTACATGTACACGAGTGTGTGCGAGGCGTTGGCTCTAACTGAACGTGAGCGAGGCGTTGGGCTCTAGCTGAACCCAAGCAATTGCACTGCAGGCTACGCGTTACTGAACCCGAGCGATCGATCGATGGCTGTTAACTGAACCCGATCGAGCGATTCCTTCGGTACTGCTGCTAACTGAAGCCGATCGATTGGTTGAACAGTGAGC
>NC_041381.1:458711210-458719389 GCF_002162155.2 Triticum dicoccoides | reverse complement strand
GAACAGTGAGCAGTGGGGGTGGATGCAGGACCCCGTGGCGTTGCCTCTGGATGAACAAGACCCCGTGGTGTGGAGGGATGGATGAACAGTAGACGGTGGAGGGGTGCCCGTGGAGGGGTGGTTGAACAGTAGCCGGTGGAGTAGCACGCGGTGGAGGCTGGATGAACAGGAGCCCGTGGAGGCTGGAGGAGGTTGACAGTAGCCTGTGGAGGTTGGAGGAGGTCGACGGTGGAGATGAACAGTATCCCGTGGAGTCCCGTTTTGCGGTACGCCACACCCCTCCTGATGAACAGGACCCCATTTCGACCGTAGCGCTCCAACACAAGTCTGTTTCGTCCGTTTTGCGGTACGCCACACCCCTCCCGATCAACAGGACCCCCATTTTGACCGTAGGAGGTCCGTTTCCTCCGTTTGGTGGTACGCCACACCCCTCCCGATCAACAGGACCCTCATTTCGACCGTAGGAGGTCCGTTCCCTCCGTTTTGCAGTACGCCAGACCCCTCCCGATGAACAGGATCCCGTTTCGAACGTGGCCGGTCGAACACAAGGCCGTTTCCTCCGTTCTGTGGTACGCCAGGCCTCGTTTCCATCGCCTGTTTCGTCCAAGCCCTCCCGATGAACACAAGGACGCATTCCGTTCCGACCCATCCGGTTGGCTCCCACACGTTCCGTTGCCTCCCGATGAACACGACGCATTCCGTTGCCTCCCGATGAACACGACGCATTCTGTTGCCTCCCCATGAACACGACGCATTCCGTTGCCTCCCCATGAACACGACGACGATGCTATTTCTCCGTTCCGACCCAGCCATGTACACAAGCCCTGGCCGTACATATGCGCGAGTAGGCGTTCGACCCTGCCCGTATGTATGTACGTGGTCGTATTTTCTTTCTTGCACCCTGGCTGCTGTACGTACGTGTACATGCTACGTGCGCGCCTTTACTACGACACGTGCGTGCCTCTACAACGACTAGTATGTACGTACACGTTCGCGACCAGAATGACAACGTACGCTTCGACCAGGTGGGTCCCGACTGTCAGGCACTTCCTTGCCTGTGAAGATGTAGCTGGTGGGTCCCAGCAGTCAGGGGGTGAATCGTTTTTTTTGCCCGGACGCACTTCCTTGCGTGCGAAGATGTAGCTAGTGGGTCCCAGCTGTCAGGGGGAAACGTTTTTTCGCGAAATACAGTGGCCTGTCCGGTGGGTCCCAGCTATCAGGTGGAGAAATCATTATTTTCCGCGTAATAAGGAGGCACTTCCTTGCTGCGGCCGTGGACCCAGCTGTCAGCCTTTCCACGTACAGTCCACATCCGATGGAAGTCATTCCTTGACCACCTTACCACGCCACGCCGAGAGCACCGCGGCGGTGGACGACGGCGAGGCCTAGGAAGGGGACGACTCGGAGCCGGGGAAGACGTGGCAGTGGAAGCCTGCGCGGAGAGGAGTACGAGGGTTCACTGGTTCGGCTGCGGTGTGAGGCTGCCGTCGCCGCAGGGCCTGGCCAGCGGTGGGAATAGTACGGGGCGGTGAGGCCTCCGCGGCAACACAGCCGACCATGGGAGTCAGGAGCATGCGGCATGACCGGCGCTGCTTTGGGCGTCTCGAGCAAGAAGACCAGAGGTTGAAGAAGCACTACGGCCATTTGATGGACATCGTACGGTCATTGGAGCTAGAATCGTTCATATTGACAAAAGTTGACAAAGGCCCCCGTCCCAGTCAACTTAGTAAGCCCACAAGTCAGCCTCCCACCATGGTGGGTCCCAGCTAGCAGGGGGAGTATTCATTTTTTTGTGCGTAATAAGGAGGCACTTTCGGTGGGTCCGAGCTGACAACGGGGGCAACGTTTTTTTTGCGAAATACGGTGGCCCGTCTGGTGGGTCCCAGCAGTCAGGGGGGAAACATTTTTTTGCGAAATAAGGTGGCCCGTCTGGTGGGTCCCTGCTGTCAGGTGGAGGAATAATTATTTTGCGCGTAATAAGGAGGCACTTCCTTGCGGCCACCTGGACCCAGCTGTCAGCCTCTCCATGTACAGTACTCTTCCGCGAGGAATAATTATTTTGCGCGTAATAAGTCGGTCGTTGATCACATTGACCACGCCGCGCCGAGAGCACCAGGGCGGTGGTCTGGATTTTGGCGAGGCCTAGGAAGGGGACAACGCGGAGCCAGGGAAGAGCAACAGTGGAAGCCCGCGTGGAGAGGAGTACGAGGGTTCACTGGTTCGGCTGCGGTGTGAGGCTGTCATCGCCGCAGAATAATAGGGGGTGTGGGTGAGTAGAGGGATGGCCTGGCCAGTGGTGGGAGTAGTACGGGGCAATGAGGCCTCTGCGGCATCAAAAGGCCACGGGAGGCAGGAGCACGCGACACGACCGGCGCTGCTTTGGACGGCTGGAGCAAGAAGAACAGAGGTTGAAGAAGCACTACAGCCGTTGGATGGACATCATACGATCACTGCAACTAGAATCATTTATATTGACTAAGTTGACAAAGCCCTTGGTACGCGTCAAGTTAGTAGGCCCCCAGCTCAAATTTGGCAGAGAACATATAGCCCATTTGCGATTTGTAAGAATGTACAACCCATTTTTTAATTCTGGAATATACTACAGCCCATTTATAGTTTGTTAAAAGTACATCCCAACTTCTAGCTAGGACAACGATTAATAATTTCAAACAACCGCTCAAAACAGAATTCAAAAAAAATTCCCACATTTTGATGGGATCTGAAATATTTTTATCCGAAATTTCTAGTCAGGTTAAATATAGTTTCAAAATAAAGTTGTATTACGTTAAAATCCAACGAAATATTGCGCGCGCAACAAGTAATGAAATTAAAAATTTCAAATTCCAAAAATAATATATTTTTTAAACTAATTACGTGTTTGGTGCATAGTTACTGCCCAGTTATTATAATTACATCCCATTTATTATTTCTTAAAGTCCATTTTCTTGTTAAGCCTAATGCATACCTCCTAGGAAAGTTTGCAGCCCAGCGAGGCGGAGAATAACAAGTTGTCCCGGATATTGTGTACAACTGTCGGCGCAGTTGCATTGCGGATGTTGAAAAAAAGGCATGTGTAGTACAGTACAACCTAACATGGTTACTCAACCCACATTCAGCAACGCTGGAAAGGCCCAAGCAAGGCTTCTGTACAACTTTTTGAAGTCACTGAGCTCAATTAATAACTTAAGAAAAAAGTTAGATTACAGTGGAACCTAATTAAAAGCTGTCACGAGCAAATAAATAATTCAACGGGTCCCACTTGTGCGTGTGCGCATGCGTGTGCATGTGTGTGTGTGTGTGAGAGAGAGAGAGAGAGAGACAGAGAGAGAGAGATAGAGAGAGAGACCCATCGGTCGATGCTCGTAAATACATCTTTCAGCCATATGCATTGCTGATGCTCAGTAAAAACTTATATAGTTGACACAATCATATAGAACATCATCACACACTGAACTTGCATACAAAAATTTCACGCAGGCGGCACAATCAGGATGGAAGCAGTGGATCGCTACGGGAAGGGCTATGTTGAAACCAACGAAGTCATACATAACGATTCCTCGTCTTTATCAATGATGGGGAAATATCTTGAATGTTGTGCAAAGAAAACAGATAGACAACACAATAAGTTCTGCTAGCACATTAAGTTGACATACAGCCCTTTCTAAAAAAAGTTCAGGTACAAAATTAGAATAGGTCACAATCAAATGTACTGGCATACAAGTGCTTCACACCTATAGCTCGGATTTAACTAGTATCAGAAAAGATTATTTAGTTGTTACCTCAAATTAGAGCACATCCAGGCAGCCAGCCCTGCCTCTTCTCCCAAAGAAGCAGTGGCCTCCGCCGCGTGATGGAGTAGGCCCTGTGCCATCCATCGTTCCGAGCAACATGGGGAAAGTCTAACGTTGACTCCTGTAATGGACGTCGTCGACGGACCCTGGCACCAGCGGCGGCGGCAGGACTTCGATTGATGGATTGACCACTTCTTCGACATGCACGAACACTCGATACAGGTACATCCCAAACATGGTCTGCGGCGGCCTTGGTGGCGATGAATAGTACAACCCCGGTTCCTGCACTGGTATCTCAACACCAATCACTTTCGGTATGGTTGACGGCTTCTTCATCCATGCCATAACCGTCAGAGCCCAGCTGTCTGGAGGAACAAACATACTTACGAGCTCACCTCCAAGGTCGTTGATAAGCTCGTTCATGGACTCGCTGTTCCAAGCACGTCGAGGCATGCCGTGGAAGGTAAGCTTTGTTAAAAACTCAAGCTCAGAGGGCACCGAGCCCCATCCTAGGTGCCACTGATCAAAGCTCACCAGCGCGCCATCGCAGAACAAACGCCGGGAAGATTCAAACACACGACTGCAGTCGAAAGTTGTCCGGAACCTGATGAAGAAATCAGCCGGTGGCGGACAGACTTCGACGAGCAAGTCACTTATTTGGATGCCGTGCACAATGCCAAGAGCTTTGACAAGGTCGTCCGGCGAGACGGGAGGCCGGTCGCCATTGATGGTTACCATCAGCACTTTGCCGGCAAACTGGTCGTTAAGCGCCGCCATGCCACTGTTGAGCGACAGCATGCAGCGACCAAAGGCAGGACGGACCTCAGGATCTCCGGCTCGGAGATCCGCATTGACCGGTGACATGATAGTGCGCTTGAGTACAAGGAGTACAGGACAGGGATTTGGGGGAACTGGAGTAGGAATCGAGATTCCAGAGGTAGGGGAGGGGCGAGAGACTGGGGATGAAAAGGTAGCATGAATTTCAAGCACGCGCCAATATGCTCTCGGCGCGCAAGCGCACGAAAACACCGGTGGCGCCCACATGTCGGCCTAAGAGTCCTTATTCTTTCTTTTTTGGACAGCCCGACCTTTTTTTTCAGGATCTTTTGAGAGCCTGACCTGAGAGTCATAATTGACCTGTTTGGCATTGTGTTACTACTCAGCCCATATTCAACGACACCTCACTGGCCGAAACAAGTGTACATCATTGAAAAGACACTGAGCTCAAATTATATAACTTGAAAAAAGGGGATATACTCTAAACACTGGAGAATGCTGATGTAACACCCCGGAGGTAACTGTCCATCTTTGTAACTCCAACTCTTGCCATTTTCGGCCATGCGATATGATTATTTCCTCCGTGGTTGGGTTTTGTCTTTTGTTTTGCATTTTATTCATGTCATGCATATCATATCATGTCATCATGTGCATTCCATTTTGCATACGTGTTCGTCTCATGCATCCGAGCATTTTCCCTGTTGTCCGTTTCGCAATCCGGCACTCCCACATGCACCGGTGCACCCCTCTTGTCTCTTTTCGTGTGCGGGTGTTGAACATTCTCGGAATGGACCGAGCCTTGCCAAGTGGCCCTGGTATAGCACCGGTAGACCACCTGTCAAGTTTCGGGTCATTTGGAGCTCGTTTGGTACTCCAACGGTTATCCGCATATCCGCAAAGGCCTATTTTGAGTTGCAGCCCAACACCCCTCCAAAACAGCCCAATAACCCATCTAAGTCACTTCCATGCTCTCCGTCGTCGGATCACGATCGTGTGGGCGAAAACCGCACCTCATTTGGACACTTCTAGCTCCCTCTACCTATAAATATGTGCACTCCCCCGAATTTCCGGATCGCCAAACCCTAGACGAAATCCCTCCTCCGCTGCCGGACACGTCCGGATTGGACCGGACGCGTCCGTCCACCACTGCCCTTCCTACCGCGCGCCGCCATGTGGCGGGCCACGCCCCACATCGCCGTCGTCCGCGCCAGGCCCGCGAGGCCCGTCCCCGGCCCCCGCGGCCCGCGCCTCCGCCTCCCGCGCCCGAGTCCTCCGCCGTCGCCGGCCTCCGCTGCCGCATCTCCGCCGCCACACCGCCGCCGTCGTCAGACTCCATCGCCACCCGGCCCCGCGTGCCCGTCACCCCGCCGCCCGAGTCGCGCGCCGCCGCGCTCCTCCGCCGCGCCGGATCTCGCTCGCAGCCGGCCGCCGTCCCGTCCTACTCCGGCCGCCGCCCCGGCCTCTCCTCCCTCGCCGGAGCTCCAACGAGCTCCAGCTCCGGCCAGCGATCCTCAAACCGCGCGCAGCCAGATCCAGATCCAGCAAGGGTTGACTTCTCCCCCCGTTTTTCGTCCAAGTCATATCTGTGATATAATTGTTGCATCTTCATCGCATCACATCTTCGCACCCGTGGCTCCGTTTTGGGCGTGTAGCATACCAAATTGTTCGTCTCGAAGAGTACATCATTTCATTCCATTGCATCATATTCATTTGAGGTTATCTTGATGCCCAAAATGCTGTTGGAAGAGGGCTTCATAATGTTAGTTTCAGATTCTTATCAGAACGAGCTCGTTTGTCATTTTTGCCATGATTGATGTGTGCATCCTATGGACTTGGTCCCTAAATGTGTTTTGAACTAGGTTATGTCTTATTTACAGAGGTGCTTACCATGTATTTTTTTGATCAATGTGGTGACTAGCACAAGCATGCAAACTAGGCTTCGTGATAATGCTGTTTTTAGTCCCTGTTCTGCTGTAATTTTGATGCCATGTAAACATGTTGCTACAGAGAGAACCATGCATATTTTGAGATACTTCAGTAAGGGTGTTTTGAAAACATGGTTATGCTCTATCCATCCATGGTCCTGGTTGAAACTATGGAGTAGTCTAGCATGTCATTTTCATGCTCTACTTTTGCTTCAAAATGTTTCCTGGTAGATTGTTTACATGTTATTCAATTTGGCCAAGGTTGTTGTAGTTGATCCGTGTATGCTATGATGTTGGTTCTTGCCATGTATAGCTTCTATGACATGTCTTCTTGATGGATGTATGCTTAGTTTATCATGAGATGCTCTGTAGTGAGTGCATCGAGCTCACGAAGTTGCCTTCGTAATTATGTCAATGCCTTGCTTTGTTTGCTGAATCTGTTAACGAAACTTGCTATGTGTACGTGGGTGCCATCATATTTTCTGATCCCTTTTGGCTTATGGTCAGTAAGGGACTTTTGATCTATGCTTTGAGTAGATTCATGCCATGCCTTGTTTTGCTATTATAAGTTCCTGTAGCATGTTGAAAACTTGCTCTGAACATTGCTTCGTGATGCTGTTTATGCCATGTCCAACCTGATATGTTTTTGCACTTTCTCCATGCTTGTTCGAACCTGTTATGATGTGATTTAGCCGTAGCTCAGTGTTCCTCTTTTGTAAAGCATCTCCTGTAGATCATTGCCATATGCTTTGTTTTTATGTTGGGGTGCTGTAGCATAGTTTCTTATTGCATGCTAAGTAGCATCATGCTGTTAATCGCAGCTTTGTGCCATTCTTGTCTTGCTTGCCATTTGCAAACCGTGCATCCACTTCCGGTGATCTTTATATCGATTTCAACCGAAATCATCTCATCTTTCCAGCGGCATACTTGGTTTGCCAACTTGAAGCCTTGTTCATCCTTTTCCTCCCGAAGCACGCATATGCATTGCATATCACATATCGCATAGCATGACATGTATTGCATCATGTTGCTTGTGCATTGCACCGTGATTTATTGTGGTTCCTTTGCTTGTGTTCTTGCTTTGGGTAGAGCCGGGAGACGAGTACGTGCACGAGGAACCTGTTGAGAACGCTTACAAGGATCAAGCCTTCGACTACTCTGAGAACCTTGCAGGCAAGATGACCATACCTTCGATATCACTTCTATCTTCGCTTGCTAGTACTCGCTCTATCACTATGTTAGCTCTACCTGCCTTTGTTTACCATGCCTCCCTATTGCCATGTCAAACCTCTAACCAACCTGTCCTAGCAACCGTTGTTTGGCTATGTCACCGCTTTTGCTCAGCCCCTCTTATAGCGTTGCTAGTTGCAGGTGAAGATGAAGTTCGTTCCTGGTCGGAACATGGATATTTTGGGATATCACAATATCTCCTATTTAAATTAATGCACCTTATATACTTGGTAAAGGGTGGAAGGCTCGGCCTTATGCCTGGTGACTTGTTCCACTCTTGCCGCCCTAGTTTCCGTCATACCGGTGTTATGTTCCTTGATTTTGCGTTCCTTACACGGTTGGGTGATTTATGGGACCCCCTTAACAGTTCGCTTTGAATAAAACTCCTCCAGCAAGGCCCAACCTTGGTTTTACCATTTGCCACCTAAGCCTTTTTCCCTGGGGTTTTCGCGAGCC
>NC_041381.1:458592985-458710782 GCF_002162155.2 Triticum dicoccoides | reverse complement strand
GAGTGTTGGTCCGAAATGAGTTGACTGCGGGGCCACCTCGGGGAAACTTGAGGGCTGGTTTTACTCATAGGATGTCTCATCTGGTGTGCCCTGAGAACGAGATATGTGCAGCTCCTATCGGGATTTGTCGGCGCATCGGGCGGCTTTGCTGGTCTTGTTTTACCATTGTCGAAATGTTTTGCGAACCGGGATTCCGAGGCTGATCGGGTCTTCCCGGGAGAAGGTTTATCCTTCGTTGACCGTGAGAGCTTGTGATGGGCTGAGTTGGGACACCCCTGCAGGGTATATAATCTTTTGAAAGCCGTGCCCGCGGTTATGAGGCAGATGGGAATTTGTTAATGTCCGGTTGTAGATAACTTGACACTTGACTTCATTAAAATGCATCAACTGTGTGTGTAGCCGTGATGGTAGCTTCTCGGCGGAGTCCGGGAAGTGAACACGGCTTGAGTTATGCTTGACGTAAGTAGTTTCAGGATCACTTCTTGATCGCTTATAGCTTCTCGACCGATGCGTTGCTTCTCTTCTCGCTCTCACTTGCGTATGTTAGCCACCATATGTGCTTAGTGCTTGCCGCAGCTCCACCATATTAGCCCTTACCTACCTATGAGCTTAAATAGTCTTGATCTCGTGGGTGTGAGATTGCTGAGTCTGCGTGGCTCATAGATTCTACCAAAATAGATGCAGCTGCCGAGGATACTGGCGCAGATGGCGCAACTGAGCTGAAGTGGGAATTTGATGAGGCCCTTGGTCGTTACTATGTATCGTTTCCAGATGATCAATAGAGGAGCCCAGTCGGGACGATCGGGGATCTAGCATTTGGGGTTGTCTTCTTTTCATTTGAATTTGACCGTAGCCGGTCTATGAGTGTACTTTGAATGATGTATGAACTTAAATTATGTATTGTGTGAAGTGGCGATTGTAAGCCAACTCTCTTTATCCCATTCTTGTTCATTACATGGGATTGTGTGAAGATGACCCTTCTTGCGACAAAACCACCATGCGGTTATGCCTCTAAGTCGTGCTTCGACACGTGGGAGATATAGCCGCATCGTGGGTGTTACAGCTGATGCCCTCATTTAGCCAACCAGTAGTTCGAGACAATAAACAGTTCGAAACAACGATATATACAACATTCAAACACTGACTAGTGACTACTACTGACATAAACAGCAAGACATGATAGTTCATAAGAAGTCTTGCTACACCACCAAAACGCACCCATCTGCTGCGCTCAGACTCTCGTGATCCAGACGAGAATGACATTCTAAACAGAAGCAACTATTACATAGTAAGAGTGACATAGACGAGGATGACCAAATGACAAGGAATATGCATAACAAAAGGAAGAACTACCCATCCAGAACCAGCAGCAAAGACAACAAAGTCATTCGAAGACATGATCCAACACCATCATAATTTGCAGCCCCGCTTCAGCGACCAGTGATTCAGAGACACTAGTACTCCACCCTTTCGATGCAACAACCCAATTACCTATCAACCTGAAGGCTTGAACCACATCACTGCCTTTCGTAATTGAGACATCCAATGATCAAAGTTAATCCGGATGCCTTTGTCATTCTCACCTTCTTTTGGATGTAGGCTGTCTCGTTGACAATCAGGGGAGTTTGCTCCTGAACTCCTAGGGCTCGCCGTGTAGACACAGTTTTCCATAGCAAACAGAGCCTCTCTGCCATCAAGGTCCTTGCCAACGGTTATCTCTTGGTTAATCGGATAATTGAGTCCGAGAAACAGAGAGTGTGAACCAAGGCTGTTTACCCGCCTCCAACTAAAAAATCCTAAAGGCCCCAACAAGCTGGTATCCTGCTCATAGACGTAACAGCCACTGTCCGGATACTCACGTATTACACGGTGCTTGTATACAGTGGGGTTTTTTCAATATAACTTTTCCAGCTTATGTGTCCAAATGATCATCAGTCTTTTGTCGTCGTTTGATCGAGCGAGGAACCAGATGTGCTTCCCTGTTTTTGGCAAAGGTGGTGAGATTACAAAGGGCAGTAACTGTAGGGACACTGCATCATATCAAAAAGGACAGGCATTGTTAATGTAAGATCAGCATTGTTCAGAGTATGAGTAGGATAATGCAAGAAACAGCATTGATATGTCCCTGTTGGAACTGGGAGGAAAATACAGGGAAATGTATACTAGGTTTGAAAATATAGAAGTGCCATGCATGGTTATAGTCATGTTATCTCGCAATCGATTCTTCACAGGAAACTACCATGTCATGCATGTCATGTAATCATGTTCTGTCCTCACAAACAAATTCTTCAAGGTAACTAACAGACCCATGCATTGTTATATACTCATGTTCTGTGGGCAAAAATTTTGTGAGGATATTATTCTAGCCATTGATTGTTGAAGGGCGAATATAGGTATGTACACATGGTAAGCATTGCAGGATTTCACTAGTTCGAAATATAGAGTTCTCCATATGCACATTTACTTCCCTAATGTATGGTTAGATGAAACCAACACTGTGGTGCATGTTTCTACATCATGAAAATGAGGAAACTAACATGGCCATTAATACACACTCATATTTAGTAGTAGTATATAGATTACTGTAAAATAAGGATAATATCCATATATTCCTAACCGTTTGATTATTCAGGGTACAAATTGGCTGTAATGACATGGTCAGAATCGCATGAATTAACTCATTCCAAATACAGCTGATTTACGACGTCTCTAATACATTGCCATAGTTCTACTCAAATTCTGCTCAAACATGGATATGCCAATCATGACAAAAAGTTCAAACAGTATCATGGCGTCATCATTAACATGAGACGAAAACAACTTACACGCGCCGTCCCAGCAATACACGGTGCCATCTGATTAGTCAATCGCGTAGATGATGCCATTGTGTTCAATAGCATCACAGAAGTGTGTATCAGCTTTGACGATGATCCACTACGAGCTGAGTTGTCTCCAGCTAAAGAAGGCACCAGCATAAAGATAGGCGAGTCCGCGGTCGAACAAGGCGATTAGCTTGAAGTCTGTGTAATTTGCATGTCGTGTGGGCACTTGGCAGATTACAATCTTCTGCAAAACTAGGTCCGTCCAACTGACTTGGTAATCTAGATGACTTGGACCGCGATGGTAATACTCTATATAATCCAACGGAGGAAGGATAATCTCATGGGAGGTCTGGAAGTTCATGAGCACCAACTTTTTACTGTCTTCTCTGAAGGCAGCCATCTAGTGGGAGTTCATGCCGACCCAGTACATACCTTCCAAGAAGTTTCGGGCGATGGTGATCGGATCGATGTCGAGGGAAATGATGTATGGCGACCCACTACATACCTGCAAAGAAGTTTTGGATAATGGAGATCGGATTGAAGTCGAGGGGCATCATGTATGCCTCCGTATCATGGTGAGCCAATCTCGCAAGACCAGATAGCAGCAAGAAGGGTGTCTTGAAAAGCTTAGGCCTCGCTTCGACGATGGCCGTGTGCATGTCCCTCGAGCATGCAGCCATCCGGAGGGCGCTCAACATATCCATACACGAACAACAGAGGTCGAGGATGTCACTGGGGAGATTGCTCCAATCACGGCTCATATGGATGCTGCGCGGTTCGCGTTCGGCCATGGATGGATTTTGGAATGTGGGGTTTTTTGGGGGGTTGATTTACGTGGGAGAAGGATGTCGGTGCTGGAGCGACTAGCGAGGGAATAGTGGTACTGGGGGAGGCGAGTGAGGCGACGGTACACGGGGGCACAGTGAGATGGAGACGGAGACGTAGAAGGAGATGGAGATGGAGTGGTGCTATGGGAGCGGAGAGGGAGACGAGGCGAGGCGCCAATGTGCTGTACAACAGCGGTGACAGACTGCATAGTGCATAGGGTGAGGCTGACTTTGGTAACCCGAACGCGCCGCTTGGACTAGTGTCAGGCGCAGGGTGTTGTCACTTCACTGTGAGGACCGGATGAATAGTATTTTGACCATCAAGTGTACCACAGTTGTACTACTACTACTACTACTACTAGTAGTAGGAACATGAGTACTCCAATATTGTATAGCGGAAATATTTCTCCCGTGCTAGCATGCCTGTTCACTTCATCGTTCAGGTATCATCCATATTGCGAGCATAACCAAATTCTCATGCATGCCCAATCAACGCCCTACTGTGATGCATGCGGTGGTCGTTCTGGGGCATCAAGGACGGCATGCAGATCGTTCCACACTTGAGAAGAGGAAAAAATGGAAAGGTAGAACGCGCCAGCAGAGGAAGAGAACGCTGGCTAACGAGGCTAGGAGGGGATCGAGCAGGAAGTTAATGCTCCACGCCTAAAGGTTTTGGGAAAACCTGATTTTCATAAGGTGACTTATACTCACCTAAATGGAGGGAGTATTCCTTAACCAGAGAATGTTGTGTCTCCCACTCACGCGCTAAAAAAAAGCTACGACACATTTTTTATCTGTTTGCATAGGTCCCACCTATCAGGAAGGATGGGCACGTACACGAACAGGTACGACTCATCAGTCTACCCGCATAGCCTTTTCGTTTAGTCTACCTAGCCGTCTAATCAACTACCTGCACGCCACTTCTCCCATTTACTTCTCCATCGGGAACCGATTCTCCTTGGCTTCTTTACCCCCCCTTCGTCTTCATTTGCATCCAAACCCCACTGTGTTCACATTGTTTTAACCTCTTTAAATAATCATCTACTACTTCAGTTAGACTAGCCATCTAATCCTAATTCTCCAAACCATAGCCCTCCGTTCCAGCGGTTCCAAATGGCTAAAGAGATCGACATGCAGGTTTTTAGCATCCAACATGTCCTTGTCGAAGGTTCCATGCGCATAGTTGCCACCGTCACCGTCCACCCAAGGGTTGTTCGGCAGTGGATCAACAATGTATCCAACTCCCTCGAAAAGATAGAGACGAGGGTCATCGGTCTTGATGCAGAGTACATGGAGTGTGCCCCTGGGAAGATCCTGCGCGCCGCCGTCCTTCAGCTGTGCCTTGAAGATGATGTTTTGGTGTACCACATCATACACTCGCCCTCCATAACAGGTGAACTTCACGATTTCTTATCTCGGGAGGACGTATACTTCTGTGGGGCAGCCATGGAAGGGGACAAACAGAAGCTGGAGCCGTAAACCTTGATTTGAAAAGCATCGCTGACCTACAAACCAGAATCAAAATTCCTGTAGAAGATTGTGATAAACAGACACCATCCCTATTCGACGTAGCAATTTTTTGCTCGGTACAAATCTTCAGAAGGGTGACAAGACGGTGGCATTAAGGTTGTCTCGATGGGAGAATTATCCCTTGACGTACGAGCGGATAAAATATGCTGCCCTCGATGCCCATGTGAGTTTCGAGATAGCTGCAAGGTCCAAAGAGCTTGTTGCGAAGCCGTCTCCCATAGAGAATGAGAACAAGAAGAAGAAGAAGAAGAAGAATAAGAAGAAGAAGAAGAAGAAGAAGAAGAAGAAGAAAAGGCTGCACCAGCAGGAGGGCATTATGGATGGATGAACTATTTCCTCTCTTGTAAAAAAAAATATTCCCTCTTGGTGTATATTGATATAGATGGATTATTTCGATGGTGTGCATGTCTTTGGAACAGAGTAGTAGCATGGGTCCGCTTGACTATAAGGAACTATTTATGTGCATACATAGCTTTCTCTGCTACTCCTTCCAGTGATCGGTATGCAGTGCATGTGTCCGTAGACATGACAGCTTGTCCATGGAAGTTCAACTACGGCGACCATAATGTTTCATCTCGCAATTCCCATGATGCCTCTTCAACCCACGGCACCACGCCCCCGACGTGCGCCTCACCCCTCTCGGCCACACCGCCCTCTGCCTTTGTGTGCATGACATGTGGGCCACCTAAAATGCGCCGAGCATCAAGTTTCTACCACAGCCACACACGATTCCCACGACGTCGCTCGAATCCATGACACCACACATCCCCTGACTTGCGGCTCACCCCTCTTGGCCCCACTGCCCCTCTGCCTTCGGGAGCATTACATGTGGACCAGTCACCTATCGGGTCCACATGTTATTGACTCAAAGGTAGGTGTAGTAAGGCGCTGAAGCTCAGTCCTGACGGCCCTGAGAGGGAAATGTAACTCCTGCGCCAGGGCTTGTGGTGCTCCCGCAGCACGAACTCGTGCCAAACTCGAGATTTGTTTCTTTACTGTACATGCACGCAACGATTTAATGGACATTGTAATCTCAACATCTGATGGGGAGCTCTAAATTTGAATTTGAAACTTATAAAACAAAAAGATTCAAAACAAATAAACTAGGAGAGAGGGAGTATATCGTAGGATGTGTCCCATACAAAATAAGTCCCCTGGTTTGTCACTGCGAAGATGCGGTTAATTAGAAAGGAGCACAGCGTCTTCCTACTCGTACGGCAACAAATCGGCCACAGACAGCATGGTCCGCCTTTGACCGCCATGTGCAAGGTTCGTGCTATCTTATTCAATCTCACCGTGGTTCCATCATACCAATTCATGCGGTGGCCCGTTGCATGGCTGATCCCAATGTTGGACAAAAGGTTCTACGGGAACGGTGTCACCGTTGTAAATGTTGTGCAAATTGATGTTGGTACCCTCCCATACATATGCAAGCCAATCTCCACTCGCACTGAGCCTAACCTGTGAAACAGTGGGCAGGGGGAGAATTAGGAAATGGACACGGAAGTAGTCTTTAGAATGCATTTACTACGTGATCAAACTCATCTTACCTGCTCATCGGAGGAAATCCGAGTGCCCCTCAACGTCGGCATCTCAAGGGGCGTCAACTTGCAACTACGACCACACCACGCTGGAGAGACCCCCAAGGAAACATCCTCGTGCATTCCACGGAACATCAAGATGTATTTGTATGAGTAGTTTATCTCGTGAGAGAAAAGGATGAATGAGGGAAGGCCTCTAGATATAGAGATGGACACTACTACTACCAATGTGCTGGCCCGTGCGTTGCAATGGATCCAAAGTAGTAGAAATAATACTTGTTCACGTGCTTGAAATATAAACACTCTAGTTTTGATATACATGTGTCAGCAGACATGACAGCTTGTCCATGGAAGTTGAACCACGACGACCATCACATTTCTTGTTTCTACTACTGCCACACCCACACACGATTCCCACGACGCCGCTCCAACCCACGGCACGATGTCCCCCTACATGGACATGGATCCTCTGACGTGCCTATCACTGCCTTGCCCTGCCTTTCCTTTGCTGACAGGTGGGAACCACACTTATGGGTCCCACATGTCAGTGATGGAATGGTAGGATTGTTCGCGTCAGGGGATCCTCATCCCCCCGACGTGCCCCTCATCCCTCTCGGCCCCACCGCTCCTCTACCTTTGTGTGCATGACATGCGGGCCAGCTGAACTACGGCGACCATCAACTTTCTATCACAGACACACCCGATTGGACGCGGTTTGCCTGCTCCACTGCTGTGCTCCGATCCGTACTCCCGCACCATCGAATTTTCATCCAGTGGCTATGACACATTTCATCCCAGGCATCAATCCTCAGCTGGAGTACTTATGTACTACAGGTAGTACCCGCCGGTGTGGCCATCTACGCCTCGTAACGCCTGACGCCCAGCTATGGCACCCTCGCCACGGCCACGCCACCACCGGCCGGTTCATCTCGAACGAGTGAGTCGCGAACCACGCCACCACCATGAGAATGACATGTGGGCCAGCCGCATTTAAGGTCCGCATGTCATTGAGTCATAGGCCGGACACTAAGCCACTGAAGGTCGGTCCCGTGGGCCCCGAGAGGGAAATGTAACTCCTGCGGCAGGCCTTGTGGTGCTCCCGCAATACGAGCTCGTGCCAAAACTGGAATTTGTTTCTTACTACTACCAACTAGTACTAGTAAGGTACACGTGCATTGAACGCATGAGATTTTGGTGGTTTGTGCATTATGCTTCTACATGTGGAGTTTTCTGGAGTCTAACATGTGGCAAAATCTAGTGGAATGTAAGGTTAGGGAAGTTTTATTAACTTAGGTGAGTGTTTGGTTCAAGCCACACCTTAGGCAAGCCACACTAAGGCCCCACATGACATACACACAAAAAATGTGGCAAGATTCCCTTAGGCTTGCCAACTTGTGGCTCTCATTTTGAAGAACTAATAACTTTGCCTAAGCTTAGTTGTGGCAAAGTTAGTCATGAATTAAGTTCAACCATGGAGTCTTCTAGATTATACATGTGGCAGAATCTGGTGGATGATATCCAACGGCCAGTAGTGCTCGCATTTGCCATCTTTGTACCGTCGGATTGGCTTCATCCAACGACCAACTTTCAAAGTTTTTCACACACTATATAGGGGTTATAGATATAGATGTGCCGGTCCGTTGCAATGGATCCAAAGTATATCTATTTAGTGGAGTGCACTCTAAACAAATTATCTATTTATTTTTCTCTAACCTTCCGTAGCCATGCAACCAAGCCACATAAGCTTCATGGGTGCCCCCCACATCATATTATTCATGCTACGTTGATTGATAAAAAAGATAAATCACCTAAAACAAGATCTTCCCGTTTTTTGTTCCTACGATGTTGTGCCGTGCACGTACCTACTAGTTGTATAGTGGTAGTACTAGTAATATAGTATTAGGAGTACAAACTTGGTACTAGTAGGAGTAGTACTAGTACGGAATGCTCCTACTCTATCAATGAGCCCCATCTGACACCAAATTTCTTGGCTTCCGTGCTACAACTAGATCTTCCCCTCATTTCTGTTTTCCAACCCGGCGGCGGGCGGGGTGTCGGTTTGCTCAATGGCGGTCCCACATGAAAGTGAAAATGCTAGGCAACACGCCTTCCCTAAGCTATGTGTCGTGCCAGACAGGCCGTGGAGTACTCCCGATTCCCAGGCGTGTGGGGGTGCGACGCGAACGAGGCACGCCTTTTCCTTTTACTAGCAATGTGCCCGTGCATTGCGACGGATCCAAAGTAGTAGAATAGTAGTATTTATTCACAAACTTGAAAGAAATCACTATTGTTTTGATATACTCCTAATATATTACTCCCTCTGTACCTAAATATTTGTCTTTTTTGAGATTTTAAATGGACTATCACATATGGATTATATAGACATATTCTAGTGTTTCTAGCAAGATGCCCGCGCATTGCACGAAGTTGATGGAAAAGGTAAGCACAACTTATAAATTGACGGATGGAGTACTAGTTATAGTGATGCATATAATTAAGCAAAGGGATCGCACATGTCGGTATTGACTGGAACGAGAATGCAACAACACAATAAGAATTAAGGCCACGATGATGCGATCGAAGTGGTGGTTACAGAAGGCAAGAAGAAAGATGGATCCATGAACGTACGACCTCGTCCTCCTCAACTTAGTGCGCCGGGCCACCGACCGGCGGCTAAGGAGCGGCGGCTTTTGTGGCGAGGTCGAGGTGCTTCTCAGCAAAGGCATCCAAGGCTTCCATCCGGTTGAGCAAGGCCAACATTGTAGCGTCCTCACTGGCTTTGTAGATACCTATGTACATGATTTGCTCGTACACGTGGATGTGTAGGTCGACAAATTCTTGCAGGGCGAGGCGCCTCGCGGCGAGCGCGACCTCCAGGTGGACATTCTTCGTGGCGTCGGCGGGCAGTCGCAGGGCCACCAGTGCTTGAAAGAGGTTCCGGCCATGGAGGCCGATTAGGGTGGCATGCAATGAGGAGCCCGGGCACGCGGGCTGGAGGAGTACGGCAATGTCGCCCGCGAGCTTCTTGAGGACGGTGAACTTGTTGCTGGTGGCAACAATCATCTGGTCCAACTGAGAGTCATAGTTGGCATCGACGGCGGCCATCCACCAGCCGGTCTCCAACACCGTCTGGAGATGATCCTCGGCGCCATGCCGCAGGCCGGCGTCGTGGACCATCTGGCGCAGCCGCTGTTCTCTCACGCGCATCGCTGCCATGGGTCTGGACTGAGCTCTTTTGCGCTTAGTGTAGGTGCTTAGGCAAATGCTTAGGTGCGTACGATGTGGTAGATGCATTGGAATGGAGGGGCACCTTTATATGAGGGCAATGAGGGCAAACTGCATTGCATTCACATCGTGCAGCCTCTTTTCCCGGACCTCCTCCCATTACTTCCCTCATGCATTAATTGAAGGAGGATGCATTGGCCGTTCAACATATCGGGAACCGCTACTCCCTCCCTCGTCTGCATTAAAGCCGTATCGGGAACTGCGCCGCCCGCTGTCAAATCGAATACTCCCTCCGTCTAGGTGAGTATAAGTCATCTTACGAAAACCAAATAGTAAACACATAGGCGTGGTGCATTAACTCTCATGTTCTTTCTTATTTTTTGACATAAATAGAGGAATCAACCAATAAGAGATGTGGATCTTGTATGCTTTTAATGACTTGAGACGATCAAACATGACATGCAGTGGTCAATTCATTGCACAAGAACAAATACAACCCACGTCAGCACACACACACATCTTATAGCATCACATCCAATGGCTATAAAAGATGAATGAGACCAAATTATATCTCATCTAGATGAGTTCTAGCAAAACTGTATTAATAATACTTAGTACTCTTGCGCCATGTATCATATATTAGTATCATGTAGTACTTTATTTATTGCCATGTATGATACATAGTACTCAACTCTCTCTGTTTCTTCATTTAATTCTATGACACCTCATCAAAATTGCTAAGGCTAGTACCATTACAACCAGCCTTAGCAAATACTAAACATTAAGGGTGTGTTTGGATTTGAGCCAAAGCTGGCCTTACCAAAATATTGGCGTGCCCACAGGATTTGGCTGCCGTTTGGATTGAGGCCAATATTTTGGCTAGCCCAGTGTGCCCTGAAAGCCCCCGTGTAATTTTTGCCAAATCATGGGCGCGGCGAGGGCATAGGAATTGCTCGCCAAAAATTTGGCGTGTTCAGCCCGCTCTGATGTCTACGTGAATACTGTTTCGTGATGTTAAAAAAGACATGGATTATCTCGCTGAGTGACCAGAATTCCAGAAAGCAGTGGTCATGCACATTTTACGTCGTGGTTGTTTCGATTTCCTTTTTGTATGCAGAGGTTGTTTTGATCGACTAATCCAGTGTAAGCGGCCGCATAATTAATCATGTTTAAGGTTGCCTAATAGCAGCCCACCATTGCCTCATAATACTTCTGAACCGTGACATTGTATATGTTGTACAATTATACTTTTGCACGTGCATTTTCTTTCTTTTAGTACACTGTAGTTAATTAAGATTCCGTGTTTCCCTTTTAAATTGGCTCAACACTGTAGCTAAATTAAAACCAAATCAGGTTTTTTATTCAATAAATTTTTGAGACAATAAAAATATATCAGGTACTAATCAATGTAAGTTATGAAACTTTTGCCAACCCGGCGGCTCCAAACCAAATGGAGGCCCAACCATTTTGCCAATTTTTTGGTAGGCACAATGGCTTCAATCCAAACAATAACAACTTGCCAAAATTTTGGTCATGCCCTTGCTTCGGTCATGCTAAAATTTTGGTTGGGCTAGTTGGGGCACAAACCATACACACCCTAAGTTCTCTCATTTTCCTCTCCACCTTGGTCACCTAGACGGAGGGAGTATACTGCACGGGCTTTTCCTGCGTGGTAGGCGGGGCAGTTCCGCCTAATCGGTTCGACAGAGACGCGAGAATACGAGGGAGTAGGCTGCTGCAAATGTAGAGCTGTGTGATTTGACATCGAGTTACTGCTGGACAGGTGGGGCCCCGTGATTTGACTTGCCATTATCATTTTAACTGCGACGCTACGACCGGCGTGAGTCTCCTAATTCCTGACCACCTCCATACATGTGCCTCTCCCAATTCTCCACAATGTAGTAGAGGTTGGCTCTTGCTTGAGAGCCCACTTCTCCACTTTTTCCTTGCCTCTCTTTCCTCCACATATGCAAAAATGCCAGGTAAAGCGCACTATTGTACTTACTTGCTCCTACAGGTGCTAAGCTTGCCACATAGGCATAAAGTCTGATGTGGCAAGTTAATCAAGAAGAGAGAGACTAGTTTGGTGACCCAAGGAAGAAACGGTGCTAAGCGCGTGTACCTAGGTGAAAGGACAATTTTGAGTCTATAGCTAATTAAATGAAGTAAACTTAGCAACACCATTTCATTGGAAGAGGACACTCCTTGGCAAATGCAATAAATACTAGTACTCCCTGTGTCCCATAATATAAGAACGTTTTTGGCACTACACTACTGTCAAAATCGTTCTTATATTATGGGACGGAGGGAGTATGAAGAAAGAGATAGAGAGAAGTAAAAAACACTTATAGCCAACCTTATAGCCAACCTTATAGCCAACCTTGTTGTAGTATGAGTGACTAAGTGATGACTATGAATGACATGCCAACATCAGATAGCCTAACGCACCATGTTAAATCTCCAAGGGCGTGACCGAGCGAGCGACGCGACGGTCATGGTAGGCGCGGCCATTATACGGGCTGCTGGTAGCCCTTGGATCTGAGATCAAACGATCGCATGCTAAGTTGCTAAAAATTTGCAGAATAACCCCCCAGGATAGATATTCACCCATAGGTCTAGAATCACGCCATGCAACCGTTCGATCTGAGATCCAAGGGCTCTCGGAAGCCCATATCATGGGAGAATGGAAAGCCACTACCCTGCCGTTCGCACGCTGGCAATTCGCTCCTACTCGTCCCCGCACGTCCTTTAATACTACGGCGGTTCGCTCCTAGTCGTCCCGTCCATTCACATTATTGCAGTTCCACTAATCCTAACCTTCCTCCCAAATCCATGGCGTCCCAAATCTCCACGATCGGCGGTGGGTACAAGGTTAGAACCATCACCGGTGATGAGTTCGACGTCATCTACACCCGTTCTTCCACGACGGTGAAAGGATGCCTTTCTCGCTTCAGACGCATGTTCAAAGACTCAGATGATGAGTGGGTCGCTGCTACGTCTTGAGCTTGCGTTGGTTTTCCTCGAAGAGGAGAGGGTGATGCAGCAAGTGTAGCATAAGTATTTCCCCCAGTTTTGAGAACCAAGGTATCAATCCAGTAGAAGGCTCCTCAAAAGTCCCACGCACCTACACAAACAAACTGAGAACTCGCAACCAACTCAATAAAGGGGTTGTCAATCCCTTCACGACCACTTGTGAAAGTGAGATCTAATAAAGATAGTATGATAAGATAAATATATTTTTGGTATTTTATAATATAGATACAAAAAGTAAAGATGCAAATAAAGGTAGATTGAAAGCAAATATGATAAGAGATAGACCAGGGGGGCATAGGTTTCACTAGAGGCTTCTCCCAAGACAGCATAAGTATTACGGTGGGTGAACAAATTACTGTCGAGCAATTGATAGAAAAGCGCATAGTTATGAGATTATCTAGGCATGCTCATGTATATAGGCATCACATCCATAACAACTAGACCGACTCCTGCCTGCATCTACTACTATTACTCCACACATCGACCGACTCCTGCCTGCATCTAGAGTATTAAGTTCATAAGAACAGAGTAACGCATTAAGCAAGATGACATGATGTAGAGGGATAAACTCATGCAATATGATATAAACCCCATCTTGTTATCCTCGATGGCAACAATACAATACGTGCCCTGCAACCCTTTCTGTAACTGGGTAAGGACACCGGAAGATTGAACCCAAAGCTAAACACTTCTCCCATGGCAAGAAAGACCAATCTAGTAGGCCAAACCAAATTGATAATTCGAAGAGACTTGCAAAGATAACTCAATCATACATAAAAGAATTCAGAGAAGATTCAAATATTATTCATAGATAAACTTGATCATAAACCCACAATTCATCGGATCTCGACAAACACACCGCAAAAAGAGTTTACATCGAATATATCTCCACAAGAGAGGGGGAGAACATTGTATTGAGATCCAAAAAGAGAGAAGAAGCCATATAGCTAATAACTATGGACCTGTAGGTCTGTGGTAAACTACTCACAACTCATCGGAGGGGCAAGGATGTTGATGTAGAGGCCCTCCATGGTTGATTCCCCCTCTGGCAGAGTGCCGATGAAGGCTCCAAGATGAGACCTCGCGGATACAGAAGGTTACGGCAGTGGAAATTGTGTTTTGTGGTGCTCCTGGATGTTTTCGGGGTACGTAGGTATATATAGGAGGAAGAAGTACGTCGGTGGCTGCCCGAGGGGCCCACGAGATAGGGGGCGCGCCCTACAGGTGGGGGGGGGCCCTATCTCATGGGGCCCTCGAAAGCTTCTTGACTTGCACTCCAAGCTCTCCGGATCACGTTCATTCCAAAAATCACGCTCCCGAAGGTTTCATTCCGTTTGGACTCCGTTTGATAGTCCTTTTCTTCGAAATACTGAAATAGGCAAAAAAACAACACTATGGGCTGGGCCTCCGGTTAGTAGGTTAGTCCCAAAAATGATATAAATGTGTAAAATAAAGCCCATAAACATCCAGAAGAGGTAATATAATGGCATGGAACAATAAAAAATTATAGATATGTTGGAGACGTATCAAGCATCCCCAAGCTTAATTCCTGCTCGTCCTCGAGTAGGTAAATGATAAAAAAGAGGATTTTTGATGTGGAATGCTACCTAGCATAATTCATAATGTAATTTTCTTTATTGTGGCATGAATGTTTAGATCCAAATGAATACAAAATAAAAGTTCATATTGATAAAAGAAATAGTAACACTTCAAGCATACAAATTAAAGTAATCATGTCTTCTCAAAATAACATGGCAAAAGAAAGTTCATCCCTACAAAATCATATAGTTAGGCTATGCTTCATTTTCGTCACACAAAGATGTTCCCAACTTCTATACCCCCGATGACAAGCCAAGCAATTGTTTCATACTTAAATAATCTCAAACTTTTTCAACCTTCACGCCATACATGAGCGTGAGCCATGGATATAGCACTATGGGTGGAATAGAATATGATGATGGGGATTGTGTGGAGAATACAAAAAAAGGAGAAAGTCTCACATTGACGAGGATAATCAACGGGCTATGGAGATGCATATAAATTGATGTCAACATGAGGAGTAGGGATTGCCATGAAACAGATGCACTAGAGCTATAAATGAATGCTCAACAAAAGAAAACTAGTGGGTGTGCATCCAACTTGCTTGCTCTCGAAGACCAAGGGAATTTGAGGAAGCCCATCGTAGGAATATACAAGCCAAGTTCTATAATGAAAAATTCCCACTAGTATGAAAAAGACAACTTATGAGACTCACTAGATGAAAAACATGGTGCTAGTTTGAAGCACAATATATGAGACTCACTACATGAAGAACAAGGTGCTACTTTGAAGCACAAGTGTGGAAAAAGAGATAGTAACATTGCCCCTTTTTATTTATTCTTCTTTTTTCTTTTTTTTCTTTTTTTTTCTTTTGGGCATTTTTTTGGCCTTTCTTTTTTTTCTTTTTTTGGTCAATGCTCTAATAATGATGATCATCACACTTCTATTGATTACAACATAAGGATTACAACTCGAAACTAGAAAAAGATATGACTCTATATGAATGCCTCCGGTGGTGTACCGGGATGGTGCAATGAATCAAGAGTGACATGTATGAAAAATATGTATGGTGGCTTTGCCACAAATACGATGTCAACTACATGATCATGCATTGGCAATATGACAAAAGTAAAGTATGTCATGATGATGATGAACGGAATGGTGGAAAGTTGCATGGCAATATATCTCGGAATGGCTATGGAAATGCCATAATAGGTAGGTATGGTGGCTGTTTTGAGGAAGATATAGGGAGGTTTATGTGTGATAGAGCATATCGTATCACGGGGTTTGGATGCACCGGCGAAGTTTGCACCAACTCTTAAGGTGAGAAAGGGCAATGTACGGTACCGAAGAGGCTAGCAAAGGCGAAAAGGTAAAAGTGCTTATAATCCATGGACTCAACATTAGTCAAAAGAACTCATATACTTATTGCAAAAATTTAGAAGTCATCAAAAATCAAGTACTACGCGCATGCTCCTAGGGGGATAGATTGGTAGGAAAAGACCATCGCTCATCCCCGATCGCCACTCATAAGGATGCACAAGCCAGGTACACTTCATGTTTCAAATTTGTTACACAACTTTAACCATACGTGCATGCTACAGGACTTGCTAACTTCAACACAAGCATTCTTTAAATTCATAATCACCCAACTAGCATGATTTTAATATCACTACCTCCTTATCCCAAAACAATTATCAAGTATCATGTTGATCATAGCATCCAGTTCACTTCCTATGATAGTTTTTATTATACCCAACTTGGATGCTCATCATTCTAGGACCAACTTTATGGTAATAGCAAATATCATGCTGTTCTAAAATACTCTCAAAATAATATAAATGAAGCATTAGAGACTAGCAATTTCTTCAAAATTAAGACACCACCGTGCTCTAAAAGATATAAGTGAAGCACTAGAGCAAAAACTATCAAGCTCAAAAGATATAAGTGAAGCACATAGAGTATTCTAGCAAATTCTAATCAAATAGGCTTCTCCCAAAAGGTGTGTACAGAAAGGATGATTGTGGTAAACTAAAAAGCAAAGACTAATATAATACACGACGCTCCAAGCAAAACACATATCATGTGGCGAATAAAAATATAGCTCCAAGTAAAGTTACCAATGAACGAAGACGAAAGAGGGGATGCCTTCCCGGGGCATCCCCAAGCTTAGGCTTTTGGCTATTCTTGAATATCTTGGGGTACCTTGGGCATCCCCAAGCTTAGGCTCTTGCCACTCCTTATTCCATAGTCCATAAAAGCTTTACCCAAAACTTGAAAACTTCACAACACAAAACTCAACAGGAAATCTTATAAGCTCCGTTAGTGAAAGAAAACAAAACCACCACATAAGGTACTGCAATGAACTCATTCTTTATTTAATTTGGTGTTAAACCTACTATATTCCAACTTCTTTATGGTTTATAGACTGAATTACTATCCATAGATGCATTGAAATAAGCAAACAACACACGGAAAACAAAATCTATCAAAAATAGAACAGTCTGTAGCAATCTGTAACTAACGCAAACTTATGGAACTCTAAAATTCCTACAAAAATAGGAAGTCCTGTACAATTTGTTTATTGAGCAGCAGCAAAAATAATCAACACAAAATCACGCTCCTGTGATTTAACAAAATTATATTCATGCACGCAAAGTTTCTGTTTTTTAGCAGAATCAAATCAACTATCATCGTAGGTTATCCTATAGGTTCTACTTGGAACAAACACTAATTAAAAGATAAAAACACATCTAAACAGAAGGTAGATTCAAGATTTATTACTAAACAGGAGCAAAAACAAAAAACATAAAGAAAATTGGGTTGCCTCCCAACTAGCGCTAACGTTTAACGCCCCTAGCTAGACATAAAAGCAAAGATAGATCTAACTAGTGTCATCTTGTATTTTCAGTTTTTTAGCGGAGTCATGCTCGAATCCGGGAGGTTCTTTCCGCTTCCCTTCATACTCTGAAATTTTTATATCTAAAGAATCCAACCGCTTATTGCAAATAGTAATCAACATATTCATGCGGTGAAGATTTCCGCTAACACTTTTAAGAGGCTCAAGAGACTTTTGTAAATTTTTTGTTTCTTCGCAAATCTTTCCAAACACTTGGGTTTCTTCCTGGGTAGGATGTGATCCCCCCTTTTGAGGTAGTGTGCCCACTATTCCCTCTATAATTTCATGCGCAATACTGGGATCAATTTCAATGAAATTTCCCTTGGCAATGCAATCCAAAAGTTGTCTATGCATCATGTTTAACCCAACACAAAAATTACAAAGAAGAATTCTAAAGTTCACCTCTAGGGTGCACTTGTGATAAGATTCCATCATCCTATACCAAGTATATTTTAAGTTTTCTCCTTGCCTTTGCTTGAAGTGAAGAACTTCAAACTCGGGAGACATAGGAGCGGATAAGGAACTAGACATGCTGACAAGGTAAACGAACTACACACGACAAATGGAAAAAGGCAAGAGAGAGAGAGAGAGGAGGAGATTGGGAAAGAGAGGGCGAATAAAACGGCAAGGGTGAAGTGGGGGAGAGGAAAACGAGAGGCAAATGGCAAATAATGTAAATGCGAGGGAGATGGGTTTGTGATGGGTACTTGGTATGTTTTGACTTGAGCGAAGACCTCCCCGGCAACGGCGCCAGAAATCCTTCTTGCTACGTCTTGAGCTTGTGTTGGTTTTCCTCGAAGAGGAGAGGGTGATGCAGCAAGTGTAGTGTAAGTATTTCCCTCAGTTTTGAGAACCAAGGTATCAATCCAGTAGGAGGCTCCTCAAAAGTCCCACGGACCTACACAAACAAACTGAGAACTCGCAACCAACGCAATAAAGGGGTTGTCAATCCCGTCACGGCCACTTACGAAAGTGAGATCTAATAAAGATAGTATGATAAGATAAATATATTTTTGGTATTTTATGATATAGACGCAAAAAGTAAAGATGCAAATAAAGGTAGATTGAAAGCAAATATGATAAGAGATAGACCCGGGGGCCATAGGTTTCACTAGAGGCTTCTCTCAAGATAGCATAAGTATTACGGTGGGTGGACAAATTACTGTCGAGCAATTGATAGAAAAGCACATAGTTATGAGATTATCTAGGCATGATCATGTATATAGGCATCACATCCATAACGAGTAGACTAACTCCTGCCTGCATCTACTACTATTACTCCACACATCGACCGACTCCTGCCTGCATCTAGAGTATTAAGTTCATAAGAACAGAGTAACGCATTAAGCAAGATGACATGATGTAGAGGGATAAACTCATGCAATATGATATAAACCCCATCTTGTTATCCTCGATGGCAACAATACAATACGTGCCTTGCAACCCTTTCTGTCACTGGGTAAGGACACTGCAAGATTGAACCCAAAGCTAAGAACTTCTCCCATGTTAAGAAAGACCAATCTAGTAGGCCAAACCAAACTGATAATTCGAAGAGACTTGCAAAGATAACTCAATCATACATAAAAGAATTCAGAGAAGATTCAAATATTATTCATAGATAAACTTGATCATAAACCCACAATTCATCGGATCTTGTTAAACACACCGCAAAAAGAGTTTACATTGAATAGATCTTCACAAGAGAGGGGGAGAACATTGTATTGAGATCCAAAAAGAGAGAAGAAGCCATCTAGCTAATAACTATGGACCCGTAGGTCTGTGGTAAACTACTCACAACTCATCGGAGGGGCAAGGATGTAGATGTAGAGGCCCTCCATGGTTGATTCCCCCTCCGGCAGAGTGTCGGCGAAGGCTCCAAGATGAGATCTCGCGGATACAGAAGGTTATGGCGGTGGAAATTGTGTTTCGTGGTTCTCCTGGATATCTTCGGGGTACGTAGGTATATATATGAGGAAGAAGTACGTCGGTGGCCGCCCGAGGGGCCCATGAGATAGGGGGCGCGCCCTATAGGGGGGGGCTATCTCGGTGGGCCCTCGGAAGCTTCTTGACTTGCACTCCAAGCTCTCTGGATCACGTTTGTTCCAAAAATCACGCTCCCGAAGGTTTCATTCCATTTGGACTCCGTTTGATATTCCTTTTCTTCGAAATACTAAAATAGGCAAAAAACAACAATATGGGCTGGGCCTCTGGTTAGTAGGTTAGTCCCAAAAATGATATAAATGTGTAAAATAAAGCCCATAAACATCCAAAATAGGTAATATAATAGCATGGAACAATCAAAAATTATAGATACGTTGGAGATGTATCAGTCGCTGGGCTAGTTGTTGAGTACACCATAGTCCTGGGATGAGAGAAGGATCTAAAGTACGAAGAGAGGAAGAAGCCCGCCGTGATCCAGGTTTGCGTGCATGACTTATGCTTGGTCTACCACATATGCCGTGCCAACGTTGAGTGCCAGGATTTTAAGGACTTCCTCGAGAGCAACCTAGTCAAATTCGTTACTGTAGACTTTGGTAACGACAAAGAAGTCCTGGGTCGGATAGGCCTCGTTGTAGGCAACACCTTCGACCTCCAGAAGAATCGGCTGGTGTCCTCTCATCAGCCTTCAGTGCTGACCCTGGCAGGAGCCATGGTTCATCCTTCGTACGGTAAACTGGAGAAACCTCCATACACGTTTCATCGTTATGCATGGCAGCGGAATGTACTAGATATAGACCACATCCACTACGCAGCAATGGATGGCTACTTTTGTTTCAATATCTACAAGGGTTGGATGAAGAGCAAGAGCCAAGTGTGCGGTTCAAGCAAAGAAGTATCGGCCAAGAGGAAGAGGGACAAGGACGAAGTCGAGGACGTGGACGTGGACGAGGACTCCGAGTAAGGTGGCAGTGTCGTTGCTCATGGTGGTTCTAATGCAGTGTCTACCGGAATAGTTGCAAAGTTTAATGTCAGGTGTGCTTAATTTAATTTGAGGGGTGTGTTGTGCTGAGACCCCAGCAGAACTATGTTATGTTTCTTCTCGTTACTTTAACTCTTCAATACGTACATACTAGTATTTCTTAAATTTCATCTTTTAGTTGGTATAGTACTACCACTTGTTTCTTCACATTATATACGTACAATATATATGGCCAACATCATATAGCCAGCAGTTTAGTTGTCAAAGAATTTCAGGGTGCTTAGTTTTGTCAAAGAATTCCAGGGTGCTTAGTTTTATTTGAGGGGTGGGTTGTGCACTTGTGCTGGATACCATTATTGTGACAAGCCTTTTTAATAGTACTATATGCATAATTTGGCGACGAGCGCTCTCTATATGTACCACCTTTTTTTTAATTTCAAGTTTTGCTCCATGGCGCAATCCATCAATACTACTACTGTACAAAAGTGGAGTATATACATTTTTAAAAAAGGCTAGAGGGCGGGACAGTCTAGCTCAGTCGGTTTCACGAGAGGCGAGGGCTTTTGTGATTTGACGGCTCATTACTGCTGTCAAATCGAATAGTACTGCACCGCCCGCTGCACGCCCAGCGCCTCCATTAAACCCCTCCGTTGAACCCGCATGCAAACCGAGAATCCTACTCCGGCCACACGTCCGTTCATGAGCGGGCCAGAATTAAACGCAACACCGATCGAGCTCCTCCCGTCCGCCCTCAGTTTAAACGAGACCAGACGCCAACCAAGCTCCTACCGTCCACCCTCAATTAACACAAGGCCAGACAGACAGCGGGCAAGAATTGCACCCCTCCACCGCTCCCCCATCTCCTCCTTCACCATTGTCTCCACTCTTCTGATGGCTTACGATGAGCTATTCTCCGGCATATTACCCGGCTGGGTGGCCCGCCGAGCCCTCCGGATATGGGCGAGGCCGCTCGGTGCATCACCAACCTTGCTTGGCCCGACGGAGCCAGTTGCCGCCCCAAGCAGGCGCGTGGTTCAGCAACTCGCCGCTCCAGTTCAGCTCGATGAGGAGTGGCGAGTTGCTCCACGCCGGCACAGCGGCGAGCACGCCGGTACGGGTGCCGTCGCTGCCGCGTCGTACCGCGCTACCAGTGTCTGCGGTGGCCGCGCCTCCCGTGCCTGCGGCAGCGCCATGCAGGCAGAGACAGAAGCCGGGTGCGTGGAGAGCGACGAGTCGGTGGCCAGCTTCTCCGTGTCCACCGCCATCATCGAGGAGAAGTAGAACACGGGAGGCCACCACCACTTGGGACCCATGAAGGCCACCGCCGAGGTGACGACCACTGATTCAGGTGGTTTCTTTGCTGCTTCGTCTCTTCCGAGGACCTTCGTCGACCCCGCATGTTTCTGACAGACATGAGGAAGACAAAGGGATCCACGAGCGGCCATTTAGAACTAAAATAAGTCTAGATACATCCATTTCTAGGACAAGTATTTTCGGACGGAGGGAGTATTAATTATACAAGAGAGCTGGACTGGCACCTCTTAGTTCATGTAAATGTAATGAAATCCATCATGTTTATATGAAGATCCGGCTTTTTTATACGAAATCCTTCATGCTTATATGAAATCAGTCCGTGTTTGCACGAATTTCAGCTGGTTGGTTAGCGATGTAAAAATGTATGCTGCTAGCGTTTGATGTCGTCCTCCGCAGAAGGAAGCGGGAGGAAATTTGCTGGCTGCCGTTGGAGATGCTCTTTATGCTGGAAATAATAGAGTGACATCCAATCCATTTGAGTTAATTGCCCGTATGATTGTCCCTCTATAAAAAGTTAATTGCATGTACAGTGTACACGTGACTTGCAGGGTGGCTACAGCTTCGTATAGAAAGTTAAAAAGAAACAAGTTCATCCTTAATCTTGTATTCTAAGTACTCTATGGGTTCCACTGTCAGTACAGTAGCGAAAGAAGTATATATTAAATAAGTAGAGTAATATATAATATAAAAATCTAAAGTTAAAAGACACAATTCGAACTCATGTCATCGCGTTGCGAGCATCCGGCGCTAACCAGCCCAACACATTTTTGTTGTAGACCATGCTGGAGATATATCCCCATGTCTACTCTTATATATACTCAATTCGTTCCTAAATATTTGTCTTTTTCAGATTTCAAATGGACTACCACATACGGATGTGTATGTAGACATATTTTAGAGTGTATATTCACTCATTTTGCTCCGTATGTCTTTTCAGGAAGGGGTCACATTTGTCCTTGATTTATTTATGAGGTATCCAAATGGCACCGCACCGCCAAGAAAAGAGGGTAACATCGAAATTATGGACTACTTTTTTGAGTATGTTGGTAAGGTCCGGTCATAGTCACTTGTTGAAATCTCTAAAAAGACAAATACTCCCTCCGTTCGGAAATACTTGTCATCAAAATGGATAAAAGGAAATGTATCTAGACGTATTTTAGTTTTAGATACATCTCTTTTTATCCATTTTGATGACAAGTATTTTTGGACAGAGGGAGTAGAAAACTGAGTTGGTGATGATGGTGTGCGTGCCATCCTGCAATATAGGCCGTTGGATTTATATCTAACGGATAGGAAAGAAACTATGGCAATTTTGCAAAAATATACCCACACGTTTCTCCACGTTCGGAAATAAGGCCTTCCCTCGTTCAACCTTTTCTCTCACAAGATAAACTACTCATACAAATGCATCTTGATGTTCCGTGCAACGCACGCGCAGCTAGCTAATTTCTTTTAAAATAGTTGCTGCGATAATTGGGTTGAAGTGATATATTTTATGTCTGCCCCGAATGATTTCAGATTCACTAGTAGTAACAAAGAAAAGGTTGCCTTGTTAATTAACAGAAAATAGGGTGAAAACTATCACATGAGGCCGGTAAAAACAATGCACACTGGGTTCAGCGTCATTGTCACTACAGCTGTGCGCACGCAAGAAGTCTACATATCGAGGGGGCTACCGAGCGAGGCACTAAGACACAATGTTTGAGAGAGAAACCAATTGACTGATTATGATCATATCGAGTTGTCACCCTTCTGCTGTCATTGTTGGGGGGGAGAGAGAAAGACGTATCGAGAGTGTGCGCGGTAGGCACAGAGGCACAACTAGTGTGTGTGTGAGTGTGTGTGTGTGTGTGTGTGTTTGAAAGAGGAGTAGATAGATTATTATCAAGATCGATGTGCCACCCTACTCCTTCGGTGCCGGGTAGTGTGTGTGTGTGTGTATGTTTGAGAGAGAAGCCAGTCGATAGATTAGTATCAAGATCGAGGTGTCACCCAACTCCTTCGGTGTTGGGAAGTGTGGGTATGTGGGTGTGTGGGTGTGGGGGGGGGCAGTGACACTTACATATCTCTACTCTTATAAAAAAACAGAGTTGGTGATGATGGTGTTCCTGCCATCCTGTAATATAGGCCATCCGATTTATATCCGATGGACAGGAAGAAAACTATGGCAATTTTGCAAAAATATACCCACACCCCTCTCCGCATTTGCAAATAAGGCTGTAAGTGCATCTAGTGCCCCTTAGAGATTTTGGTGTATTGAAGACTTATAGGTTAAGGGACTAATGTGTTTATGAGTGTACACAGGTCTATAAGTCTATGAGGAGTTTGATATTTACAGAGAAAGTCGACCCCTAAAAATGAATATCTTCGACTGAAGATTTTGGTATTCCTGAAGACTTTCATGAAGACTTTGAAAGTGAAGAAATTGGTGTGTCCGTGAAGACTTGATATTCATGCAAGGAATATGAAGCTTGAAGACTTTCGTTTTCATAGTTTTGTTTTTCTCTTTCTTGAGTCATAGGAAACACCGTACTGTTAAAGGGGGTCGAGGAAATACTAAGGAAAAATTTCCATGTGATGCTCAACTCAAAATCCTACACCTACCAATCCCTTCGAGTGAAGCCATTGGAAATCTCATACAGTTCAGTCAATTTCTTCAGTAACAGAGACGAAGTTCTTCTGGTCACTAAGGAGGTTGTTCTGACTGAGGAGTTAGGAATTCGCTAGTGCGGATTGCCTACACAGTGAGGAACATGATAGCCCTGAGGAATTTGAGAGTCAACATTCCGACCGTTGCTGTGCTGCGCGCCAGCTGTCTCAAAATATCTTATCCACCTAAAGGTCATATCATTGAAGGGCATTTATGTCTTATCATGTCGGGCTGCTCCCTAGGCTATAAATAGCAACCCCCTACAACCACTAGCTAGTTGGCTGCTCTGAGAGAAACTAACACTTGTCATTTGAGAGCAACCCATCCTCTAAGGCTTTGAGCGAAAATCATCGAGTGAGGAAAAACCCAAACCCAAGACACCCACAAACCCAAAGTGATTGAGCATCACTGAAGAGATTGATCCTGCGTGGATCCGACGCTTGTTACCTTTGAAGATTGTGCTTCTTCCAGAAGGTTAGGCGTCATGGTCTAGAGCATCCGAGAGGAATTGTGGATCGCCAAGTGACCAAAGTCTGTGAAGGTTTGGAAGTCGCCTGAAGACTTACCACGAGTGATTGGACGAGGTCTGTGTGACCTTAGTTCAAGGAGAATACTGTGAGGACTTGGTGTCCTGAGATGCGTGCTCAGCGACTGGGTGTCCGGGACTGTGTGTCCTCGAGTTTAAATACTCAGCCGCTCCAACCAGACGTACAACTGAGATAGCAGTTGGAACTGGTCTACCAAATCATTGTCTTCACCAACCTTACTGGTTCTATTTCCTCAACTCTTTCATTTCTTCATTACTGTGTTGAGTGATTGTTCATATCTGTGATTGAAGACATTGACTGAAGACTTTCTCAATTTCCTCAGTTCAATTTCTTCAGTCTGTTTGTCTTCATCTTGTGTAATCCTGTGTTTACGCTTCTGTACTCTGATTTTGTCTTCATTTCATCATGATGGCTATGTGTGTATTCTGTCATGCTTACTTCTGAGTACTTATTCTGCTGCAAGTAGTTCTTCGCTAAGGAATTTCCTCACCGGCAAATTCCTTAGTGAAGAATTCATAAAAATCGCCTATTCACCCCCCTCTAGTCGATATAACACACTTTCAATTGGTATCAGAGCAATGTACTCCATTGTTCTGTGTGATTTTGGTTTAACCACCTGGAGTTCTAGTTATGTCGACCGCAGGTATGATCAAGGTCTCTGCTGGGTGTCCTACCTTCGATGGCACGGACTACCCCTACTGGAAGAATAAGATGCAAATGCATCTTAAAGCAATTAACAACGATCTCTGGTATGTTGTGGAAAATGGTGTTCCTTCAGTCACACCTTCTGTTGGTGTCAAAACCGGCGGATCTCGGGTAGGGGGTCCCGAACTATGCGTCTAGGCGGATGGTAACAGGAGACAAGGGACACGATGTTTTACCCAAGTTCGGGCCCTCTCGATGGAGGTAAAACCCTACGTCCTGCTTGATTAATATTGATGATATGGGTATTACAAGAGCAGATCTACCACGAGATCAAGGAGGCGAAACCCTAGAAGCTAGCCTATGGTATGATTGTTGTTCGTCCTATGGACTAAAACCCTCCGGTTTATATAGACACCGTAGAGGGCTAGGGTTACACAGAGTCAGTTACAATGGTAGGAGATCTACATATCCGTATCGCCAAGCTTGCCTTCCACGCCAAGGAAAGTCCCATCCGGACACAGGACGAAGTCTTCAATCTTGTATCTTCATAGTCTTGGAGTCCGGCCGATGATGATAGTTCGGCTATCCGGACACCCCCTAGTCCAGGACTCCCTCAGTAGCCCCCAAACCAGGCTTCAATGACGACGAGTCCGGCGCGTATATTGTCTTCGGCTTTGCAGGGCGGGTTCTCCTTCAAATTCCATGTGCTTGCCGAATAGTGTCCTGCTTCCTTATAAATATTGCGCTCCTTGGCTTCCATGTCCAATAATGGCCCTCTTCCACGTGTCATATGAATGCGAAAAGCCAGGGTATTTTTACGTTTCACACCCTAGCCGCGCGAATAAGCTGCCTATAAGAGAGGCGAGGATCTAGATCCGAATCACACCATCCTCCTTCCGCAAGTACTCATCGAAGCGCCTCTCACAAAAATCCATTCCATCATGGACAGTCGATGCGGCTCCTCCTCTCGCGCTCCCAGCCCTCAGCCAGGAGATTGGGGGAGATGTTCAGTCCCGCATAGCGAGCTAGTGACACTCCAAGCAGAGGGATATCTTCCCCTTGCCTTCATGGTTCCAGTTCGAGCTGGACTGGCCACCTACAAGGGCGGAAAGCAGGTGGAGAGCGTCCCCAATGCCTCCATAGGAGAGCAGGTATGCTTCGTCCCTTATCTAATAAGGGGACTCGGATTTCCCATACATCCGTTTCTCCGGGGGCTCCTGGAGTTCTATGGACTCCAACTTCACCACCTTACACCTGCCTCCATTTTGCACATCGCGGGCTTTGTAGCCCTTTGCGAGCTGTTCCTGGGCATCGAGGCCCACTTTGCGCTGTGGAAGAGATTGTTTTGCCTCGTACCCCGTTCTCACGAGGGGTCGATATATCAAGTGGGCGGAGCCGAAATATGGCGCGTCGCCGGGACCGGATATCTATCCGGAACCCCGAAGAAGGCGTCCAAAGACTGGCCTTCGGAATGGTTTTATATGGAAGACGCCCCACTGCTAGACCGAGTTCGGATCGGCCTCCTGGAGTTCAGTAACGCTCCTCTGAAGAAACGCCTGAGCTGGCGCCCGCGGAGCCCTCAACGGGAGAATGACAGGGGCGGCCAATATCTGATGGGCCGGATAAGGTTACTGGCCCATTCCGGATTGACCATGATTGGAGTCATGGCAACGTGCATCATGCGAGGGGTGCAGCCACTCCAATATAGGGGACACCCCATGTGGGATTTCAACGAGGAAGATGACGCCACCCATCATGGCCGCAAATGGCCGGGATCGGTCGATGATCTCGTGAAGGTCCTGTCTGGCTTGTACAAGGGGGAGAAAGAGGAGTTCCTCCGCGCAAGTCCATTGAATGGATTCTCCATGAATAACCCTCAGAGCTGGGTAAGCGGACGTTTATCTATCCGATCCATATTCCAAAAGTTAAGTGTCTCACTTTGTGATTTTGATGCAGGAGCTGCGCAGGGACGTAGAGGGCATACACAGCCTGACTCCACAGCCCGAGGATCCGGGACGATCCCTTGATCCAGCCTCCGAAGAAGATCCAGACATAAAACTGGAGCTGATCGATGGGGTGTTCCACCAACTTAGCATGGACAATTCTTTGGTCGCCATTATGTCCGACTACCCCGGTTTAACTCCGGCTTCCTAGGTAACTATGACCGGAGTCCTGACATCATTGCCTATCCATGCTCATTTATGACCACCGTATAACAACGGTGCTCCGCAGGAGGCACCTTTAAGGAGGGAAGCCGAACCCGCGGCGGCTGACCAACAAGGGTCAGTCCGGCCCAGTAGGCGGAAGAGGAGTGCGGCGCGAATTGAAACGTCGCCGCAACGGTACGGCGAACCACCATTTTTAAGGGAAAGATCCCTGGGAGGTATATTAACGCTCATTATTTTTCCAGGAGGAACAGCACTCGCCGGACAGTGTCCGAAGAGGTTGCCAATCAAGCCTCCGCCAGCCATGCTCCAATGCCTGGTCCAGAGGGGAGGCAAACACAAGGCATGAGCCTGATGCTCCTCCAACGGAGGATGCTGACAGGCTGTCCGCCACCAGGTCTGAGGTGGAGAGTGCCATGAATCACAGGCGCAGCCGGACAGTTCTTCGTGACGCGTGTTTCTCCCCGGAGGCACTGAATGCCTTTAATGCGGGAGACGCGCACCTCCGTGCCGCTCAAGATGGTCTAACTAGAGCCACGGAGCAGTATGTGAAAGACATACGGGTGAGGAATTTTAATAGTTATATATGACAGTAGCCCCCGAGACTTAAAATAGTTAGAATAACTGATTTAAGGATCATTTGTTATGAAGGATCTTATGAAGAAGAATACCCACCTGTCCCAGGAGCTTCAAGAGTGTAAGGCCCAACTTGAGGCCACACTAGCCACTGTGGGGGGAGCCACAGAGACCCCCTCTGGTAAGGCATATTTCAAAAAGATAAGCCATTTATGAAGTGCGGTGTATGTATAGGTCTGACAATAATATTGCAGATGGTGCCGGACTAGATCCGGACAAGCAACATATACTGCGCCAGCTGAAGGTCGGCGAGAATGTGCTTATGAGGGTGCAGTAGGAGAGGAACAAACTCCAAGATGCCAACACCCAGCTGGGCGAAGAACTAAAAGATGTTCGGGTCCAGCTGTCTAACTCCGTGAAGGAGAATCGGCGGCTTCGTCGCGGCATTTATAGTAAGTGCTTGAGCAAACTCTTTTGAAAAGAAGAGTTCGGCGAGGAAGTCGATTGACAAAAATGTGTCTGTAGGTGTGCTCACAGGTCGTCCTGCGAAGGAAATGCCCGGTTCAACGGGTGACCTTCTTCCCGAGCTGCTGCAACTGCACGAACATGTTCGGCAGGCGATGAGCAGCGTCGCCCAGGCCTTATGGTCGTCCGTCTCCCTACCCGATGGTCTTGGAGGGCTTGCAGAGAAGCTTCAGGGAGCACAGTAGCGCTTCCATTTGTGGAAGATATCGGCCTGCCGTCAAGGCGCCAGGGAGGCCTGGGCCATGGTGAAGACGCGGTACATGAAGGCTGATCCGAACCACATGGCCGGGGTCAGACCTATGGGGCCTGATGGGAAGGAGATCCCTGTGAGCTTAATGTACGGCCAAGTAGAGTTGGCCGCTAAGTATTCCAAATGGGACTGTAAACTAGACAGCCTATTAGACGGGATTGAAGAGGAGTACAATCAGTCAAGTTGACGATGTAATTTAAAATGACATGTAAAATGCCTTCTAGCCGGATTGTAGATCGTTTGTCTTTGCGGACCTGTTCGCTTCAACCTCTAGACCCAACAGTCCGGAGTGTGTCCGAATACCCTCACGGTTATGTAAAAACCAGGGCATGCATGGAGACCAGGCGTAGGGGTCATTAGTGCTTTATTAGACAACTGCCCAACTAGTTATGTTATATTACATGGTTAGTAAGAAACATCTTCCAGGGAGAATAGTTCCGTTAGGGGTTCCTTTCCCTGGGAGGCATGCCCTAAAGTGCATGTCCGGACTGCAAAAAGAGCAGAAAAAAACGTCTGGGGGCAGATAAATAAATAAGTAAGAAATCATCTTTCAAGTCACCGACCGAATATTCCCTTAAGAATGCTAGCTTTCGGCTTCACCCAGTCTAAGGTACACATCCGGCTGACCCGGCAGTAACAATCGCAGAGGTGCTCCCTTTACCTCCTAGCCGAACAATCGGGAACGTAGGGGTAAGCACAGGAGCCAGGCAACCCAGCTTGGCCAAAACTTAAGTCATATCGATGCATATAATGGTGAATAAAAGGTACATGCGGAAGTGTGACACATGTTTTGGGCATGAAGCCCTTATAAATAAGCTTCTGTTAAAGAAGCCCCCAGGTATAATGAGTGCGAGCCGCACGTCAAGTGTGTGCGCACAATGCGCAGATCAGCCCTCAAAGGCTTTACGAAAAAAAGGAGGAAGAGAGAGAAAAAAAAGACAGCTAAAGTATAAAATGTGGACGGAGGAAGGAGACGAACTCTGAGTCCGGCGCTAGGCGTAGAATCTTCGGAGACGGGCTGCGTTCCATGGGTTCGGCTCGAGTCGGTTGTCCGGTGCGTTTCGTAGACGGTATGCTCCGCCGGTCAGGACTTGGTCGATGATGAAGGGACCTTCCCATTTGGGCTTGAGTTTGTCCTTTTTCTTGTCCGGCAGGCGTAGAACTAATTCGCCAACATTGTAAGTTTTGGCCCGTACTTCTCGGCTTTGATATCTTCGAGCCTGTTGTTGATAGAATGCGGAACGAGCCTTTGCCACATCGCGCTCCTCTTCTAAGGCGTCCAAACTATCCTGCCGATCCAGCTTGGCTTCTCTTTCTTCATACATGCGCACGCGAGGTGAGTCATGAATTATATCGCAAGGCAAAACTGCCTCTGCGCCGTACACCATAAAAAATGGTGTGAATCCGGTAGTGCGGTTTGGCGTGGTCCGCAGCCCCCAGAGTACGGAGTCGAGCTCCTCCACCCAGTGCGTGTTAGATTTTGTGAGGGAGCGCACTAGCCTGGGTCTGATGCCGCTCATGATTAGACCATTTGCTCGTTCGACTTGACCGTTAGTTTGAGGGTGATAGACTGAAGCGTAGTCGAGCTTGATGCCCATAGTTTTGCACCAGAGTTTAACCTCGTCGGCTGTGAAGTTCGTGCCGTTATCAGTGATCATGCTATGGGGGACACCATAACGGTGTACCACCCCAGATATGAAGTCTATCATAGGTCCGGATTCGGCCATTTTGACTGGCTTGGCCTCTATCCATTTGGTGAATTTGTCCACCATGACCAATAGGTATTTTTGCTTGTGGGTTCCCCCTTTAAGGGGGCCAACCATGTCAAGCCCCCAGACCGCAAACGGCCAGGTGATGGGTATAGTTTTGAGGGCGGTGGGTGGCATGTGGCTTTGATTAGCAAAGAGCTGGCAACCGACGCATCGTTGGACTAAGTCCTGAGCATCTGCCCGGGCCGTCGGCCAATAAAATCCTGTACGGAAGGCCTTGCCTACAAGGGCCCGGGCTGCAGCGTGGTGCCCGCCGAGTCCGGCATGAATTTTAGCCAGAAGATTTCGCCCTTCCTCTTCAGAGATGCACCTTTGGAGGACTTTGGTTGTGCTTTTCTTATAAAGCTCTCCCTCATGGACCTTGTAGGCCTTAGATCGCCGTACTATGCAGCGGGCCTCGTTTTGGTCTTCAGGGAGTTCCTGCCTAATTAAGTAGGCTAGGAATGGTTCCGTCCACGGGGCAATGACTGCCATTATTTCGTGGGCTGAAGGTGTTATTTCATTGGCTAAGCCACCGATTGTGTCAGAATGTTCGATGTTAGGAGGTGCGACTGGTTCCGGGTTGTTGTTTCTGGACTCCTCTTCCCATAATACGGATCGCTTAAAGAGCCGCTCCAGGAAGATGTTAGGAGGGACGGCGTCACGTTTTGCGCCGATGCGTGCCAACACGTCGGCCACCTGGTTATTATCCCGGGCTACGTGGTGGAATTCGAGTCCTTCGAACTGAGCTGACATTTTTAGGACGGCATTACGGTAGGCTGCCATTTTCGGATCCTTGGCGTCAAAGTCTCCATTTACTTGAGATATTGCGAGGTTTGAATCCCCACGGACCTCTAGGCGTTGAATGCCCATGGAGATTGCCATCCGGAGGCCGTGTAGAAGGGCCTCGTATTCGGCTGCATTGTTGGAGTCTGTGTACATTATCTGAAGTACGTATTGGACCGTGTCTCCGGTTGGGGACATCAGAACGATGCAAGCCCCCAGGCCGGCCAACATTTTGGATCCGTCGAAGTGCATGATCCAATTGGAGTATGCGCCGTACTCTTTAGGGAGTTCGGCTTCGGTCCATTCAGCGATGAAGTCGGCCAAAACTTGTGACTTTATAGCTCGCCGTGGTTTGTAGGTTATGTCGAATGGTAAGAGCTCAATGGCCCATTTTGCAATCCTGCCCGTTGCATCATGGTTGTTTATGACGTCGTTGAGAGGTACTTCGGAGGCTACTATTATCGAACACTCTTGAAAGTAGTGTCGCAGCTTCCGGGATGCCATGAACACCGCGTACACTATCTTTTGATAATGTGGATACCGGGACTTGCATGGAGTTAAGACAGTGGATACGTAGTACACTGGTTTTTGAAGAGGGAATTTGTGTCCTTCTGTTTCTCGTTCGACGACGAGCACCGCGCTTACAACCTTATGTGTTGCCGCGATGTATAATAACATTGGTTCGCCCAAGTTGGGCGCGGCCAGGACCGGATTTGTTGCCAATATGGCCTTTATTTCTTCGAGTCTGGCCGTGGCAGCATCCGTCCATTCAAAGTGTTCGGTGCGCTAGAGGAGGCGATAAAGGGGCAATGCCTTTTCTCCTGAGCGGGAGATGAAGCGGCTTAGAGCCGCCACGCATCCAGTCAATTTTTGTATTTGTTTGAGGTCTTTTGGGATATCCAACTGTGACCGAGCTCGGATCTTGGCTGGGTTTGCTTCAATTCCTCTACCAGATACAATGAAGCCCAAGAGCTTTCCGGCTGGTACGCTGAACACACATTTTTCTGGGTTGAGCTTAATATCATATGCTCGGAGGTTGTCAAATGTGAGCCTCAAATCGTCTACTAGAGTTTCGACGTGTTTGGTCTTGACGACCACATCGTCTACGTATGCCTCCACTGTTTTGCCGATCTGGGTTACCAAACATGTCTGAATCATGCGCTAATATGTTGCGCCAGCGTTTTTGAGCCCGAAGGGCATTGTGTTGAAGCAGAATGGTCCATATGGAGTAATGAATGCCGTTCCGGCTTGGTCTGTCTCCACCATCTTGATTTGATGGTAGCCGGAGTATGCGTCGAGGAAGCACAATGAATCGTGCCCTGCGGTAGCATCGATGATTTGATCGATGCGGGGAAGGGGGAAAGGATGCTTTGGACAAGCCTTGTTAAGGTCTTTAAAATCGACACACAGGCGCCAGGATTTGTCCTTTTTTTGTACCATTACCAGGTTTGCTAGCCACTCCGGATGTTTTATGTCTCTGATGAATCCGACTTCTAATAGTTTGGCTAGCTCCTCTCCCATTGCCTGTCTTTTGGGTTCGGAAAATCGCCGAAGAGCTTGTTTGACTGGCTTGAATCCTTTTAGGATGTTTAGGTTGTGTTCTGCCAACCTGCATGGTATTCCTGGCATATCTGAAGGGTGCCAGGCAAATATGTCCCAATTTTCCCGAAGGAATTCTTGTAGTGCGGCATCTACATCAGTGTTATTTGTGCCCCAATGGAGGCCGTCTTTGTGGGGTCCGTTGGATGGACTTGGAATTTGACTATTTCGTCCGCTGGCTTAAAAGAGGTGGACTTGGATCTCTTATCGAGTATCACATCGTCCCTATTCACCATGGAGCGCAGCGCGGTAAGTTCCTCTGCCGCTAGGGCTTCTGATAGTGCCTCTAGGGCTAGTGCGGCTGTCTTATTCTCGGCGCGGAGTGCTATGTCCGGATCACTGGCAAGGGTGATGATTCCATTGGGCCCGGGCATTTTAAGCTTCATGTACCCTTTATGGGGTATAGCTTGAAAAATTGTGAATGCCTCTCGTCCTAATAAAGCGTGATATCCGCTGCTGAACGGGGCCACTTGGAATGTGACCTCCTCGGACCTGTAATTGTCTGGTGAGCCGAAAACCACATCTAGTGTAATTTTTCCTGTGCAGCGTGCTTCCCGACTAGGGATTATTCCTCTAAAGGTTGTGCTACTTCGCTCAATGCGGCTCCAGTCTATTTCCATTTTTCGAAGGGTTTCTTCGTAGATGAGGTTTAGTCCGCTGCCGCCATCCATGAGTACCTTGGTAAGGCGAAAGCCATCCACTATTGGACTGAGGACCAATGCGGCTGGTGCTCGGGCTGTTCGGAATGTAGGTTCGTCGCTGGCATTGAAGGTGGTAGCCGTGTCGCTCCATGGATTTATTGTTGCTACTTGGTAGACTTCGGCGAGGCTGCGGAGTGTTCGTTTTTGCATATTATTTGATGCGAAAGTCTCGAAGATTGTTAATACCGTACTGGTACTGTTGGGGTGGTTCTCTGGGGCTAGAAGTTCTTCGCCACTTTTGGCCACCTGCCGTAGTATCCAACATGCTTGAAGGCTATGTGTTGGAGTGGCGCCCTCTGTGCTATGGATTTTATAGGGTCCGCTGAGCCATCCCTCCAGTACGGTTCCGTGCCCTTTAGGGGGTTTTTGCTTTTTTGTTTTTGTCCCGGGTGCTTGAGCATGATGCACCCTTTTATTTCGGACTAGGGTTGTGTTCGGAGACGGATGGTCCCAAAACTTGGTTTCAGTTTTCCAGGCACTCTCCATCGCACAGTACTTTCGTACTATGGACGCTAGGTCGGCGAAGCGTGTAATTTCACGACGACTTATGGCGTTCATGATTCCCTTGTCTGTGCAGTTGTTGCAGAAAATTAAGATTGCGCTTTCCTCACGGCAGTCCTTTATCCTGTCCATAACCAGGAGGAATCTGGCCCAGTAATGATGTACTGTTTCATCGGGCTCTTGCCGTATTTGAGATAGATCGCTTGTGTTTGGGTGGGCGGGTGGAATTAAATTCGGAACCCCGCCCAATCTGAGGCTCAAGGGCCAAGGAGTTTCCGGATTTGGAAGCTTAGATTGCTGGATGTTGTCCAACGAATCTGGTCCACTTCCTGACTTTAGGTTCAGTACTTGACTGACGTCCGTCCCTTCGTGGGAATCCGGCAGGGAGGGATCAGAAATCCGGACATAACTGGTCTTTAATATAGAAGAAGTGTCACCGTGCTGTTCCTCTACCACGGCAACATGGTGGGTAGCCTGGGGAGAGTTGATCTCTCTCAGATCGGTTTTAAGCCCAATCTGATCATAGTCTGTAGCGACTCCCAGGGCGGCGATGCAATCCAAGAGCTCGTTTACGGAGGAAAGCTCCATCGTTCTAGCTGCTCGGTGAGGTCCGAGTTGACGTGAAGATCACTTTTGATGACCCGAGAGGTCATTGTCGGAGCGGCGGCCGAACAGGCGGTCATAAGAAAACCACCTAGCCGGATAGTTTGACTGGTGGCCAAACCTCCTTTGGCAATGGTACCGTCTTTAAAGACGGGAAGAGGCATCCTTCCTGATTGCGACGACACAGAGGAACTCTCGATGAAAGCACCAATGTCGGTGTCAAAACCGGCGGATCTCGGGTAGGGGGTCCCGAACTGTGCGTCTAGGCGGATGGTAACAGGAGATAAGGGACACGATGTTTGACCCAGGTTCGGGCCCTCTCGCTGGAGGTAAAACCCTACGTCCTGCTTGATTAATATTGATGATATGGGTATTACAAGAGCAGATCTACCACGAGATCAAGGAGGCTAAACCCTAGAAGCTAGCCTATGGTATGATTGTTGTTCGTCCTATGGACTAAAACCCTCCGGTCTATATAGACACCGGAGAGGGCTAGGGTTACACAGAGTCGGTTACAATGGTAGGAGATCTACATATCTGTATCGCCAAGCTTGCCTTCCACACCAAGGGAAGTCCCATCCAGACACGGGACGAAGTCTTCAATCTTGTATCTTCATAGTCTTGGAGTCCGGCCGATGATGATAGTTCGGCTATCCGGACACCCCCTAGTCCAGGACTCCCTCACCTTCCCTGAATGCTGCTGACGTGAAGAGATTCAAGCAACTTGATTCTCAAGCGAAGAATATCATATGTGGTCATCTGAGTAAAGGGCAGTATGGTAGAGTGAGTGCTTTGGAAACTGCTAAGCTTATCTAGGATAGGCTCTCCAAAGTAAACGAAGGAGTCTCAACTCAACGTGACTCTCGTGTTCACATTCTTCGCAATCCCTTCAACCGCTTCAAAAGGCTCGACAATGAAAATGTTCAGCAAACCTTCGATCGCCTCACTGATATCTCAAATGAACTTCAAGCGCTTGGTGCCACTAACATCATCGACCATGAGGTGGTGAAGAAATTGCTGAGATCACTCGATTCTTCATTTGACACTCTGGCACTGATGATTCAAGAGCGTGCTGATTACAAGTCACTAGATCCCGCTGATATCCTCGAGAGGCTAAATACTCATGAGTTCCAGCTTGCTGAAAAGGGAGATCTCTATGGTTCAAGCTATGGCAAAACACGTGGCCTGAAGGCCAAGGCAGTGTCTGAATCTGAATGTGAAGATTCTGGTAATAGCCTTGGTGATCCTGAAGAATTGAGCCAGGAGCTAGCACTGCTCGTGAACAAGTTCCAAAAATTCTCAAGACGTGGTCGCTTTGGAAAATCTTCAAGGAGCAGTGATTCCTCATCAAGTGACTATAAGAGAAGGCTATGCCACAAATGCAAGAAGCCTGGTCACTACATTCAAGATTGTCCTCAGTGGGACAAGGAATTAAAGAAGAAGAAATACAAGGATTATAGTTCTGATGATGCCAAGAAGAAGAAGAAATCTTCAAAGTCTTCATCATCAAAATCCTCAAAGTCTTCATCCCACAAGAAGAGCAGCTCCAAGAAGGCTCGGGCATTCATTGGCAAGGAAATGGATTCTGAGGCTGAATCTGAGGATCATGAGGAAGAGGAGGCTTCCAAGGAGTCTGAGTCAGGTGTGGCGAGTCTAGCTCTTGCTACTGCATTTGTCAGCAAGTCTATCTTCAACTTTGAAGAAAATGGCAACACCAACAACGCTGATGAAGGCAATGACGACTACGCTCCAACCTATTGCTTCATGGCAAAGGCTGCTAAGGTAACTAAATACCCCTCCTCTGAATCAAGTGAGGATGAATCTGATGAAAATCTTAAGCCTAGCTACTCTAAACTTGCTAAGATTGTTGTGAAACAACAAAAGGCTATTGAAAAACTTCAAAATATGCTAGACAAAAGTGATGATATGCTGGGTGATGAAATGGATCGCACTAAAGACTTAACTGAAAATCTTTAGAGACTTCAGTCTAAGTTTGACAACCTTCAAAGTCATCATAAAACTATCTTATCTGATCACGAGAAGCTTTCTTATGAATTTCTTCAAAGAAAGCAAGATCTTGAGAAGCTAAGAGTGAGTTATGAAGATCTTCAGAAGGAGCATGATTCATTACTTGCTCAACAAATCAGCGCTACTCAGGAAGAATTTGATCCTCCAGGCTTAAAGTGCATTGAACGTGAATCTGCTAATTCTTCACCTGAATGTTCAAATGCTTCAAATGTTACAGGCTGAAGGAATTGTATATGACAGGCATGTACAAAAGCCTCAAAGGGCACCAGACTCTTTGTGATGTGCTTAAAAAGCAGATCCTCAATAGAAACCCTAGGAAAGAGGGTATTGCCTTTGAGAGGAAACTCAATGCTGATGGAACATATTGGAAGCCTGAGCAGTACCCCAAAACCTCATGGGTTGCTACAAAGGGACCTCCAGTTGATCCATCTAACTTATCTGGCTTTAGATGTGAATCTCCTCATTCTTCTGATGAGTCATTTGACTCCAACTATAAACTGTTCAAAAATCAGAATGGTGAAGTATTTGCTAGATATGTTGGCACTAACTGCAGGAACGGTTCCCCTATGAAGAAAATCTGGGTTCCCAAAAGTTATGTTGAAAGTCTTCAGGTGAATGTCCTCACGACACCACCAGTGAAGAATAGGAATCCCAGACCAAATTCTTCATATGGACCAAATTCTTCACATGGATCCAAGTCCTCATACGGACAAAATTCCTCACGTGGATAAAATTCCTCAACTGGATCAAAGTCCTCATATGAACATCTTCGTGCTAACCCTTCTGTTTCGCAGGGTAGGGCTAAGGGCTATGAATATGTGCATTATTCTTCAAATCATTATGTAAATATGTCCTCGAAGAATTTCTCTGCTTATTCATATGCTTACCCTAACCCCTCTTATGTGAAGCGAAGTGGACTAGCTTCTATGCCACCTTTCTCATATGGTGCTCGCAGAGTGATGAATTCTTTGCCACCCCTTCAGATGTGGATGGTGAAGAAAAAGAACTAATCTCTTATGCAGGGTCAGGTCTCCAGACGTGCTTTAAACGTCTGGAGAATTTGCTGGGGGCCTGACAAAGTGCCTGAAAGGATGCAGGTGAATCATGATGAAATGAACTTTCATTTCACACGTCCTCACACTGCTTATCTGTGCTATTGTTTGATGAAATTGAACTGATGAAATTGACGTCATATTCTTCACTGATGAAGTATGCGAGTTCGTAAGATGCACTAATTCATCTGCAGGATGACCAGCCCAAAGCAAACGAGTGGGTCCTCGATAGTGGATGTACAAATCACATGACTGGTGACAAGAATCTATTGATGGATGCTCCCTTAACACCGTCACATCTGAAGCATATCATCTTCGCTGACAAAGGCAAAAGTCAGGTATTGGGTCTAGGTAAGGTTGCGATCTCAAAGGATCGGTACATGGACAAAGTCATGCTTGTCGAGTCCTTAGGATACAACCTCATGTATGTCTCAATGCTTTGTGATCTCGATATGGTTGTTGTTTTTGGCAAGTATCATTGTGTTTTGATCATGGAAGCTGACAATTCCAAAGTCTTTAAAGGCTTTAGGAGAGGAGACTTGTACATTGTTGATTTCTCTACAGGACCACAACCTGCCGTGTGCTTACTTGCAAAAGCTTCAGAAGGGTGGCTATGGCATCGATGACTTGGTCACGCAGGCATGAGGAATTTGCACACGCTTGCGAAGAAGAAGCATGTCATTGACATTGAGAATGTCAAATTCCTCAAGGATCACTTGTGTGGTGTCTGTGAAGCTAGAAAAATGACCAAGGCCAAGCATCCAGCGAAGACTATCATGACCACTACTCGTCCATTCGAATTGCTTCACATGGATCTCTTTGGTCCTAATCATTATTCTGCTATGACGAATGATGCATCTCTATATGGCTTTGTTATTGTTGATGATTATTCTCGTTACACATGGGTACACATTGTCACTTACAAACATGAAGTGCAGGAAGTCTTCAAACGGTTTTCCTCGAGGGCTTCAACCAACTTTGGTGTGAAGATCAAACACATAAGAAGTGACAATGGGACTGAGTTCAAGAATTCCGGTCTTGATGGCTATCTTGATGAACTTGGTATTACTCATGAGTTATCTTCTCCTTATACTCCTCAGCAAAATGGCGTCGTGGAGCGCAAGAACATAACTCTTGTTGAGATGGCTCACACTATGCTTGATGAATACAAAACGCCCCGTCGTTTTTGGATTGATGCAATTGATACCGCGTGCCACATCATCAATAGAGTATATCTTCACAAATTCTTCAAGAAGACTGCCTATGAACTCCTCACTGACAAGAAACCCAATGTGAGTTATTTCAAAGTCTTCGGTGCTAAATGTTGGATTAGAGATCCTCATCACAATGCTAAATTTGCACCGAAAGCACATGACGGTTTTATGCTTGGTTACGGAAAGGACTCGCACACCTACAGAATCTTCAACAACGTTCTTCACAAGATTGTTGAAACTGTAGATGTGCGGTTCGATGAAACTAATGGCTCGCAAAGAGAGCACCTACCTTTTGTGATAGATGAACCAGCACCTGAGGATTCTATCAAGTTCAAGGCAACTGAGGATGTCATTCCTACCGAAGAATCTACTGAAGAATTCATTCCAGAACGCGAAGATCGTCGAGCTAATGCACCTGAGGAAAATGCTGAAGAAAATGATGCTGAAGAAAATGTTGATCAAGTTCCTCGACGACAACCAGCTCATCCTCGCGTTGCAAAAGAAGTGCAAGTTGAAAAGATCATCGATGACATTGAAGCACCAGGTCCTCTCACCCGCTCAAAAGCTTCACATTTATCTAACTTTTGTGGGCACTATGCTTTTGTCTCTATCACAGAGCCCACTAAGGTAGATGAAGCATTTGTGGAGCCTGAGTGGATTCAGGCCATGCAAGAAGAACTACATCAGTTCGAGCTCAACAATGTCTGGGAACTGGTCAAACGTCCAGATCCTCGCAAGCATGATATCATTGGCACAAAGTGGATCTACCGCAACAAGCAAGATGAAAATGGCCTTGTGGTGAGGAATAAGGCACGACTTGTAGCTCAAGGCTACACACAGGTTGAAGGAATTGATTTCGATGAAACTTTTGCACCTGTTGCTAGACTTGAGGCTATTCGCATATTACTTGCTTATGCTAACCATCATAATATCACTTTATATCAAATGGATGTGAAAAGTGCATTCCTCAATGGTAAGCTTGAGGAAGAAGTATATGTTGCTCAACCCCTAGGTTTTGAAGATCCAAAGAATCCCGACAAAGTCTTCAGACTCTACAAGGCCCTCTATGGCCTCAAGCAGGCCCCTCGGGCATGGTATGATACTTTGAAGGAATTCTTCGTGAAGAATGGCTTCACACCCGGTTCACTCGACCCTACTCTCTTTACTAAATCTTATGATGGTGAACTGTTTGTGTGCCAAATATACGTTGATGATATTATCTTTGGTTGTACTGACCAATGTTATAGTGATGAATTTGCCTATATGATGAGTGAAGAATATCAAATGTCTATGATGGCAGAGTTTAAATTCTTCTTAGGTCTTCAAATTCATCAACAGGACAATGGCATATTCATATCTCAGGAGAAATACCTCAAGGATGTTCTGAGGAAATTCGGAATGCAAGGTTGCAAAGGAGTCAAAATTCCTGTGCCCACAAATGGCCATCTATGCACTGATGAAAATGGTATTGACTTCGATCACAAGGTATACCGCTCCATGATTGGTTCTTTATTGTACTTATGTGCATCTAGGCTAGATATAATGCTTAGTGTTTGCATGTGTGCCAGATTTCAAGCTACACCGAAGGAATCACACCATAAGGCTGTGAAGCATATTCTTTGATATCTAGCTCACGCACCAACACTAGGATTATGGTACCCCAAGGGCTCTACTTTTGATCTCATTGGATATTCTGACTCTGATTATGCTGGTGATCGTGTGGACCGCAAATCAACATCTGGTACTTGTCATTTCCTCGGACGATCCTTGGTCTGTTGGTCCTCGAAGAAACAGAACTGTGTATCACTGTCTACTGCAGAAGCTGAGTACATTGCTGCTGGTTCTTGCTGTGCTCAATTGCTGTCGATGAAGCAAACTCTCAAGGACTACAGCATCAACATGAAGAATGTGCCTCTCTACTGTGACAATGAGAGTGCCATCAAGATTGCTCACAACCCAGTTCAGCACTCGAAGACAAAGCACATTCAGATTCGTCATCATTTTCCTCGTGATCATGGGTTGAAGGGCGATATTTCTATTGAGCATGTGAAGACTGAAGAACAACTAGCCGATATCTTCACAAAGCCCTTGGATGAGAAGAGATTTAGCAAGTTGCGGTGTGAGCTAAATATCTTAGAATCTTCGAATGTTCTTTGAAAAGGACACCCCCGACACTTATGCAAAATTGATGACTTAGATGTGCAACACATGAAGAAACATTTTTTTTCAATCAATGAAGAATAACACTCTTAGTGTGAAGAAATTAATGAAGAATTTGATTCTCAGAACCCTACAACAATTGCACGCGGTGTCTGAAATCATCATTCTTATACGGTGGGTCACGCCATCACAAAAGTTGAAAATCTTCAATTTGAGTTTTTCCTCAGGGTTGAACTTCCTCAGTTGTTCAAATTCTTCAATTTTTCAAAATCTTCACTGTTTCCGTCGTTTTTCCTCATTGGCTATATATATATGAGTTTATGTCCTCTACAACATTCACTTATGGCTATTTCTTCAAGTTGCATTTTCTGCTAAGTGAATGTGATCGGACCCTTCCCCCCTCTATGCTATACTCAACCCAGTCTATTCACAAATTCTTCATGTGCGTTCTATTTTGAAACTCGTTCAAAATCTTCACTGTGTCCTTGTCAGCTGAAGAAATTGCGAACGGAACTTAAAAACAAATCTTATCCAAAACTTTCAGTTTTGCCGCTCAAACCGCTCTGCATCCCATGATGGACTTATCTATTCACCCACGATCTAACACGATCTCCACTTTTCAGTACGTGGGTGACACATGTCAAGCGAATGAGAAGGGTCAGGGGCACGTTCGTCCAAAATCTTCGGGCGAACAGTTTTTACTGCGATTATAAATACCCCCTCCCCCCTTCCTCACTTCCTTTACTCCGCTCGACCGCACTCTCTCTCTCGCTCGAGCTTCTCAAACCCTAGCACCGCCGCTACTCCATCGTCGCCGGTGAGGAAGAGCTTCACTGCCTCGACCTCGTCGCCATCGTACTCGCGCCGGCCGCAGAAATCTTCACTCCGTCGCCGCCGTAGCTGTCTTCCTCCGCCAAGTTAGGGCGTGGAAGATCTGAATTGACGAGCTTCAAATCTACACTTCTCAGTTCATCGTGTTCTTCATCAGGGTAATTAAAAGTTACTTTTACTGCCCTCGTTGATTCAAATTTTCTCATCAAAATCTTGAAAGGTGTTTTAATCTTCAAATCCTCACACACAAAACACCTCACTAGTCATCTGCTCTTGATTCGTTTCTCTAAGCATCATTTTTCTTCAAGATTCCTCAATTGTGTGGATCCTCAATCTATACAACTCTGGAACCTAATACAAAGAACGCTTAGTGAAATTCTTCAAGACTCATCTGGTCAAATTCCTCAAACTTGCTCTTTTTGAAAACCTTCTGAGAACGCATATGAGCTCTTCAAATTCCTCGCAACTATACTCTGTTCACAGGTACTCATGTCCGCTGCTAAATCACTAGGTTCTCATCAACTTAACTCATTTGCAGCGTTCCTCGAAGAAAAGTTGCATACTTCTTCAGAGAATTCGATTGTTCAAATTCCTCATCTCAAGAATATGGCAGACGGTAAGAAACCACAGAAAGGAGGAAAGAGGCCTGAGGTCATGACCGCATTTGAAATACCTGAGGACCTCTATGATGACTATTGCACACCTGATAAGGCTAAGTTCGGAAAGGAGAACAAAAATCAACACAAGGTGCGCATACAGAGGATTGAAAGGAGATGGGTAAGAGAATGGAGGGAGTACATATATGTAACTCCAAAGTATATGAAGAAATTCGCACTAAATCCTCCATGCCCAAGAGCTCCATTGGCACCTAGCCAAAAAGCTGACCCCACCAGCATCAAGCGTGGTGAGGATTTCCCTGAAGAATGGGCCAAACGCCAAGCCAAGTTGGCAAGACAAGCCAAAGAAGCAGTGAGGAAATTCAATGAAGACTCTACTATTGCTGCTGCCACTGAGGCCTCTGTCAAGCCTAGAAAATCAATGGAAAAGATGCCCGCTCACAAGCCAAGTGCTTCACCAACTATGTCCTCACGGCCAAGTTCCTCAGCAATGCCCTCACGGCCAGAATCTTCAAAGCCCTCACGGCCAGAATCTTCAAAGCCCTCACGGTCAGTTCCTCATGCTGCTTTTGCTCCCCCAAAGTCCTCAGTTGCTCCGGCAAAGTCCTCAACACATGTACATCTGGCCACGTGCCAAAGGACTGCAGGCATCTCTATTGCCTCTAGTGTCTCAGCGAGTTCCTCAGCTGCACCAAACTCTTCATCAGGCCCCACTCTACTGAAGACAAAGGCAACAGCTGGTCGAGGTCCTCGGCCAAATATGAAGAGGAAACAGGTTGCTTTCCAAGTGCCATCTGATGATGAAGCTGATGATGATGAACTCGCAGAAATCATTAGAGACAGGCAAGAAAGGGCCGCTAGAGCCAAAGGCACAAATGTGCCACTGCTTTTGGATCCAAAGGCGATCCTCGACTACATTGATCTCTAGCACAAGGACCCAAACACTCCTATGCCTGATTTTCATTTGACTCTTGGCCGAAGTCACATGCTGACCCATTTCATCACTGAGGAGAAATGGAAATTTTAGAAGGCTAGGCAAATCAAGAAGGCTCAGTTCAAGAAAGAGAAGTTCCTGAGGAAAAACGTTGCCAACATGACAACTGATGAACTCCTCAAGATCCAGTCTGAAATCAAAGCCCTCAGCGATAACTTCAATGCTTATTATGCTGATTGGCAAGGAGCCAAAGTCAGGTTCGTTAAACTGACTGAGAAGTTCACCAATGTTGCAGCCCCATCGCAACAAGAAATTCCTCAAGCTGAAGCTTCTGCTCAGCAAACTGAAGAACATGCCAGCACCGCTAATGACTTTCAGGCTGCTGATGAAAATGCTACTTCCAGGGCTGATGACTCCATTCCAGCCGCTGAAGACATTGCCAGGGCATCCATTAGTGGTGCGCCTGAAGAAAATGAAGAAGTCAGGGAAACTGCATCAGTTGCGCCTGAGGAAATTCAAACAGATTCCTCAGCTCCTCCTGCGCCTACACCAACTCCTACCCTTCCATCTGCATCAGATGTGAGGAAGACCAAGGCTGCAGAGAGAGCTGCAGTGAAGAAAAGGAAAGCATCATCTGCTTCAGATTCTTCAGCTCCGAAGAAAATGAAGCCAATGACCAGCTCACTTGAAAATCCAATTGCGTTGTTCCGATTTCCACCATGCCATCAAAGGACCTTGTTCCTTTTGGTGAAGAATATGTGATCCCTAGCGGATCTGATGAAGAAAATCATTCTACTGCTTCGTCAGAGCAGATGAAGAAATTGAAGTGGATGCGATCCCTTCAACACCTGTTGCTTCCTCGCCAATGCCTCAGTTCACAGCTGAAGAGGCTGGCGTTGAAGAAATTGAAGATGAAGACGTGGATATTGGATGCACTACGCCTGTGATGAATGATGACTTTTGGGAAACTCAGCATCCCAATTCTCCACTCTTCACCCCAATACAACAAATACCTTAGTCCCCTGCACCAACTGTTCAAATGGGCTCTGAAGAAACTCATCCCACCTTGTTTGTGCATGAAGAAATTCCAGCCACTAGCGCTGAAGAAACTGATGTTACTAACCCTTTGTACATGCAGAGTGCCACTAAAGAGGAACCAGAAATTCCTCAGCCTGAAGAACCAGAGATTGCGATTCCTGAGGTTGTGATGCAACTCACTGACACTCCTCTGCCCAAGCCAAAGGATCCATTCTCAAAGAAGCAAAAGTTCAAGGCTGATGATTTCTTCAATGAGCATGTGTTCTTCACAGACTACAATCCCTATGATTCTGCTCGCATAAGGAAGAGGCATTTCTGGACTGCTAGTCAAGCCAATTTCTATTCCTCAGTGCTATTTGACAAAGACAAAGTCTTCGATCATGCACACATTCCTCACATGGACATAGAATCTTTGCCGTGCTTCGAGCCTGTCCTCAGTGTTCTTCACGATGCTCGATTGCTGAATTTCTGCACTGACATCTGTGATTGGAATGAAGAACTCATTCTTCAATTCTATGCAACGCTGCACGTGATAGGAAATCCTGAAGATGTGAACTAATGGGTGCTGGACTGGATGTCAGAAAATACTCACTACAAGTCACAAGCAACTGAATTGCTTCGTGCCCTCCCACTCAGTCCTCCCCTTGAAGGTGCTCATTGCATCTACAACAAACTTGAGCTTACAAATCATTACATGCAAGTGCTGATGAAACCCTTGAATCCAGGGCAAGCCCCTGAACCAAATTCCTCGTCAAGGAATTACTGTTTGTGCCACAGACTGTCTATCGCATTCTGACGAAGACAATGAGTCCTATCAAAGGCCATGACTCAAATGATGAAGAAGTCGTTGGCATCATGAAGAATATGCTTTTCAATATCATTCATGGCGTTCCCGTCAACTTCCATGATTTCTTCATGAGGACTCTGGTGGATATTGCTATGTCACCATTTGAGCTGAAGCCTTATGCACCATGGATTATGAGGTTCATCAGGACAAGGTCTTCACTCAATTACAAGGTTGATACTCTGAACCACGGCGGCTACTTTCCTCCAATTGAAGTCCTCAAACGGACATTTTCCTCAGCTGATGACAAAGGCAAGGCAACTGCTGTGATAGATAAAGGCATTCGTCCATTGGATGGTCAATTTCACAAGGCTGCATCCTACTCCACCAATGATGACTCTGCGACCCATGACTCTGCCGCCAACACCTCTGCCTAGCAAATTCCTCAAGCCACAGCACCCAGGGTGATGACTAATCTTGAGTTACTCCTCAGTCTTCATCAGAAAGTTGATCGCAACCATAAATGGGTCAAGCGTCAGTTTGGTTCAATTCTTCACAACATGACCTCAACACACAATGCAGTGAAGAAAAACCTCTACTACCTCCATGAAACCTTCAACCGTACCCGGGATGTTCTATCTCATGTCTACAGGGCCGAAGATCTGAAGAATATGGGTCTCAAGGAAGAATTTGACTGGTCTGCACCTCCACCGAAGAGATTCAAAAAGGTCAAGGTTCCTTCCTTGGTGGCCAGCTCCTATTCTTCATCGCATGACACTGATGAAAATGAAGACTTGGATGACACTGCGGTAGGCCCTACTACAACAACCGACCCCAACAACACTGACGCTCCTCCATCAACTTGATTTTCTTCAGGGGCGTTAGTCCTCAGTTTTGATCCTTTTGGTCATTCGATGACAAAGGGGGAGAAATCTGAGTTAGTCTTCAAGCGGGTCTATTATATGGGCGTTTTTTTTGCTAAGTTACAACTCTCGCTCTTCTGAAACTTTTATTGGATCGAGTTGTAATCTTAAACCCGATGGTGCTCTGATACTTTTGATGCACTATGCTATGATACTTTTGATGAGTTATTCTTCATGCTTGTTCCTCGTTAATATTATTGCATGCATGCTGAATTTCATCAGGCACCATATTTCATCATGCATTTCAAATTCTTCATATTATATGTCAAATGCATGTATGAATTACAAGATATAGGGGGAGATCTCCATGATTCAACTCTTCAAGTGTGCATTGCTTCAAAAGCAAATTCCTCACTATGCACATCTTCAGGGGGAGTTCTTCTATATCTTGCAATCAAATTCCTGAATATCAGTACTTACACTTCATATGTTTATCCTCGTTGAAAACTTAACCTATATTGTCATCAATCACCAAAAAGGGGGAGATTGTAAGTGCATCTAGTGCCCCTTAGAGATTTTGGTGTATTGAAGACTTATAGGTTAAGGGACTAATGTGTTTATGAGTGTACACAGGTCTATAAGTCTATGAGGAGTTTGATATTTACAGAGAAAGTCGACCCCTAAAAATGAATATCTTCGACTGAAGATTTTGGTATTCCTGAAGACTTTCATGAAGACTTTGAAAGTGAAGAAATTGGTGTGTCCGTGAAGACTTGATAGTCATGCAAGGAATATGAAGCTTGAAGACTTCCGTTTTCATAGTTTTGTTTTTCTCTTTCTTGAGTTATAGGAAACACCGTACTGTTAAACGGGGTCGAGGAAATACTAAGGAAAAATTTCCATGTGATGCTCAACTCAAAATCCTACACCTACCAATCCCTTCGAGTGAAGCCATTCGAAATCTCATACAGTTCAGTAAATTTCTTCAGTAACAGAGGCGAAGTTCTTTTGGTCAATAAGGAATTTGTTCTGACTGAGGAGTTAGGAATTCACCAGTGCGGATTGCCTACACAGTGAGGAACATGATTGCCCTGAGGAATTTGAGAGTCAACATTCCAACCGTTGCTGTGCTGCGCGCCAGCTGTCCCAAAATATCTTATCCACCTAACGGTCATATCATTGAAGGGCATTTATGTCTTATCATGTCGGGCTGCTCCCTAGGCTATAAATAGCCTCCCCCTACAACCACTAGCTGGTTGGCTACTCCGAGAGAAACTAACACTTGTCATTTGAGAGCAGCCCATCCTCCGAGGACTTTGAGCGAAAATCATCCAGTGAGGAAAAACCTAAACCCAAAACACCCACAAACCCAAAGTGATTGAGCATCACTGAAGAGATTGATCCTGCGTGGATCCGACACTTGTTACCTTTGAAGACTGTGCTTCTTCCAGACGGTTAGGCATCATGGTCTAGAGCATCCAAGAGGAATTGTGGATCGTCGAGTGACCGAAGTCTGTGAAGGTTTGGAAGTCGCCTGAAGACATACCACGAGTGATTGGACGAGGTCTATGTGACCTTAGTTCAAGGAGAATACAGTGAGGACTTGGTGTCCTGAGCTGCGTGCTCAGCGACTGGGTGTCCGGGACTGTGTGTCCTCGAGTTTAAATACTCAGCCACTCCAACCAGACGTACAACTGAGACAGTAGTTGGAACTGGTCTACCAAATCATTGTCTTCACCAACCTTACTGGTTCTATTTCCTCAACTCTTTCATTTCTTCATTACTGTGTTGAGTGATTGTTCATATCTGTGATTGAAGACATTGACTGAAGACTTTCTCAATTTCCTTAGTTCAATTTCTTCAGTCTGTTTGTCTTCATCTTGTGTTATCCTGTGTTTACGCTTTCTGTACTCTGATTTTGTCTTCATTTCATCATGATGACTATGTGTGTATTCTGTCATGCTTACTTCTGAGTACTTATTCCACTGCAAGTAGTTCTTCGCTAAGGAATTTCCTCACCGGCAAATTCCTCAGTGAAGAATTCATAAAAATTGCCTATTCACCCCCCTCTAGTCGATATAACGCACTTTCAAAGGCATTCCCTCGTTCATCCTTTTCTCCCACAAGATAAACTTCTCATACAAATGCATCTTGATGTTCCATGCAACGCATGTGCATCTTGCTAGTAGGGAGAAGGAGTTTGTGTGACACATATCTAGCTATATTAAGGGATAGGTAGATAGCATATGTGTGAGAGATATTATTATACTTTGAGACATTAGTGGCCGCGGGTGGGCGGAATTAAAGGGGTGGGCGTGTTAGACATAGAGATCGTGTGTGTTTCTGTGTGAGAGACTTGTAGGATAGGGTAGAAAGACAAATTTAACCCTGACGGAGGGAGAGAAATACATGAAGTGCGTGTGTCTTATTCTGATGCCCACAGGGAAATGAGATATGTATGCGTGTGAGAGAGATTGCACAATTCATTCACGTATCACTATCTAGCGATCGTGGACGTGCATGGCTTGAACATAAGTCAATATCTACTTCGTATCGTGGCCAAAGGTACAATATCGGTTCAACACTATAAAGATTGTACACGCACATATCACATTTTTTTCTATTTAAATAAACCTTTTCAGTTGTGCATGCCAAAGTTACAGTGATGTTTCTTCAAACAACCAATGTAGCTATCATGTACATGCACCATTGTTACTCTTGCATTCAAATTCATTAGTCTTGGATGATTTAAGTTTCTATTTTGAAGTAATATATGTAATATTCATATATGAATTCAACGGGTACGCAATTTATGAAATGGAGGCTATGTAATCATATGAGGTAACACTTTTAAGTAGCTGACTACAATATCCATTTCTTTTTGTGCGCCTCTACACTAACTCGTCAATGCATTATGTTTAAAGCAAATAACCAATGGCACTAAATTATCTATTTACACGAGAAATACATAGGCTGAGCGTTTGATCCCTTTTTTGTGAACGCGCCACTACACCCGTACGATTGGCCGCGCTTGTGTGAACGTCCAAGTTATCGACGCATCATCCGAGTTATTGTCTTTTTTTCTGGGGTGGACTTCACACCAGTTATTAGCTGCTGACGCGTGCCCCGTGTACATAGTCTAGCATGACCTTCCCGCTAGCACGGTCCAAAATTAGTTGAAACTGGATACGAACGATCCCGCGGGTGGCAAAATCTCCCGCCTCCTTCTAAAATTTCCTCCACCTTAGTCTTTAGCATGCGAAATTGCCCCTTTGTCCTTGGTGCGCGGAGACCAACAGTTACAATACCGCCCTCATCTACATGATAGGTCGGGGCTGCTTTGGTAACTTCTAGTTCCCCCCACTACATGGCACCCCCATTTCCTCTCCCCCTCCCGCAAAAAAGACTAACTCCACAGCACCAGAGCATCTTACATCACGTCGTCTGTACTTCATCGCCCTTTCTCCCCTCCCCTCTCGAAACCCTAGACTGCTCATCCACCGGCGTACCATAGCCCATTCACTGCCAACGGCGTCCACCTGCCGGATCTGCTTCTATGGCCGTATCTACCCCTCCCACCTCCCCTAGAAACAAGTAGACTGCTCATCCACCACTGTACCACAGCCCATTCAGTGCCGGCCTTGTCCACGGCGCCGGATCTGCTTCACCGGTACTCTCGTCAACCGCCGCGCATCAGCAGCGGCTCATTCGTACTCCCCAGCGGAGACACTTCGTCCACACCTCCCGGAGCCGCCCCACCGACGCCCCCGTCGACGGCCTTTGATCCTCTTCGTGACACCTTCCTCAACCCTACCAGAGCCGCTTCGCCGACACCTTCCTCAACCCTACCTGAGCTGCTTCGCCGACACCATCGTCAACCCTACCGAAGTAGCTTCGCCTATACCATTCTCAACCCTACCGGGGGCGCTTTGCCAACTCACAAGTCCACGGCCTTAGATCCGCTTCCTCGCACCATCATCCAACCTACCGCAGTAGCTTCTGACGCCCCGTGCACGGCAGCAGATCCGCATTATCGACACCACCCTTAACCAACCACCGGAGCATCTTCTGACGCCCCGTCCACGGCCGCAGATCCGCATCGTCGACACCATCCTTAACCATGGTGTGAATACATAGACAAACATAGTGTCACTAGTATGCCTCTACTTGACTAGCTCGTTTATCAGAGATGGTTATGTTTCCTAGCCATGGACAAAAGAGTTGTCATTTGATTAACGGGGTCACATCATTAGGAGAATGATGTGATTGACTTGACCCATTCCGTTAGCCTAGCACTTGATCGTTTAGTATGTTGCTATTGCTTTCTTCATGACTTATACATGTTCCTGTAACTATGAGAATTGTGTAACTCCCGTTTACCGGAGGAACACTTTGGGTACTACCAAATGTCACAACGTAACTGGGTGATTATAAAGGAGTACACAGGTGTCTCCAAAGGTACATGTTGAGTTAGCATAATTTAAGATTAGGTTTTGTCACTCCGATTGTCGAAGAGGTATCTCTGGGCCCTCTCGGTAATGCTCATCACCTAAGCCTTGCAAGCATGTAACTAATGAGTTAGTTATGAGATGAAGTATTACAGAACGAGTAAAGAGACTTGTCGGTAACGAGATTGAACTAGGTATTGGATACCGACGATCGAATCTCGGACAAGTAACATACCAATGACAAAGGGAACAACATATGTTGTTATGCGGTTTGACCGATAAAGATCTTCGTAGAATATGTAGGAACCAATATGGGCATCCAGGTCCTGCTATTGGTTATTGACCAGAGATGTGTCTCAGTCATGTCTACATCGTTCTTGAACCGTAGGGTCCGCACGCTTAAGGTTTCGATGACAGTTATATTATGAGTTTATGTATTTTGATGTACCGAAGGTTGTTTGGAGTCCCGGATATGATTACGGACATGACGAGGAGTCTCGAAATGGTCGAGACATAAAGATTGATATATTGGACGGATATATTTGGACACCGGAAAGGTTCCGGAGAAGTTTGGAGCCCCGGGAGGCTACCGGAACCCCCCGGGAGGTATATGGGCCTTATTGGGCCCATGTAGGAGGAAGAGAGAAGGAGCAAGGGAGGGGGGCGCGCCCCCCCAAGCCCAATCCGAATTGGGGAAGGGGGCCGGCCCCCCCTTTCCTTTCTCCTTCCCCCTCTTCCTATTACTACTACTAGTACTACTTCCTAATACTAGTACTCTTTCCTTCCCCCTCCAAATAAGATAAGGAAAAGAGAGGGAAACCTACTTGGAGTAGGTTTCCCCCTCCTCATGGCGCGCCCCCCCTAGGGCCGGCCACCTCCTCCCTCCCTCCTTTATATACGGGGGTAGGGGGGCACCCTAGGACACACAAGTTGATCATTGATCGTTCCTTAGCCGTGTGCGGTGCCCCCCTCCACGATATTACACCTCGGTCATATTGTAGCGGTGCTTAGGCGAAGCCCTGCGACAGCAGAACATCAAGATTGTCACCACGCCGTCGTGCTGACGGAACTCCCCCTCGGCGCCTCTGCTGGATCGGAGATCGAGGGTGCGTCATCGAGCTGTACGCGTGTCAAGAACTCGGAGGTGCCGGAGTAATGGTACTTGGATCGGTTGAACCGGAGGACGTACGACTACTTCCTCTATGTTACGTCAACGCTTCCGCTTCGGTCTACGAGGGTACGTAGACAACACTCTCCCCTCGTTGCTATATCATCACCATGATCTTGCGTGTGCGTAGGAATTTTTTTGAAATTACTACGTTCCCCAACAGTGGCATCCGAGCCTAGGTTTTATGCGTTGATGTTATATGCACGAGTAGAACACAAGTGAGTTGTGGACGATATAAGTCATACTGCCTACCAGCATGTCATACTTTGGTTCAGCGGTATTGTGAGATGAAGCGGCCCGGACCGACATTACGCATACGCTTACGCGAGACTGGTTTCACCGTTACGAGCACTCGTGCTTAAAGGTGGCTGGCGGGTGTCTGTCTCTCTCACTTTAGTTGAACCGAGTGTGGCTACGCCCGGTCCTTGTGAAGGTTAAAACGGAGTCTATTTGACAAACTATCGTTGTGGTTTTGATGCGTAGGTGAGATTGGTTCTTGCTTAAGCCCGTAGTAGCCACGTAAAATTTGCAACAACAAAGTAGAGGACGTCTAACTTGTTTTTGCAGGGCATGTTGTGATGTGATATGGCCAAGACATGATGCTATATTTTATTGTATGAGATGATCATGTTTTGTAGCCGAAGTTATCGGCAACTGGCAGGAGCCATATGGTTGTCGCTTTATTGTATGAAATGCAAACGCCCTGTAATTGCTTTACTTTATCACTAAGCGGTAGCGATAGTCGTAGAAGCAATAGATGGCGTAACGACAACGATGCTACGATGGAGATCAAGGTGTCGCGCCAGTGACGATGGTGATCATGACGGTGCTTCGAAGATGGAGATCACAAGCACAAGATGATGATGGCCATATCATATCACTTATATTGATTGCATGTGATGTTTATCCTTTATGCATCTTATCTTGCTTTGATTGACGGTAGCATTTTAAGATGATCTCTCACTAATTATCAAGAAGTGTTCTCCCTGAGTATGCACCGTTGCGAAAGTTCTTCGTGCTGAGACACCACGTGATGATCGGGTGTGATAGGCTCTACGTTCAAATACAACGGGTGCAAAACAGTTGCACACGCGGAATACTCATGTTATACTTGACGAGCCTAGCATATACAGATATGGCCTCGGAACACGGAGACCGAAAGGTCGAGCGTGAATCATATAGTAGATATGATCAACATAGCGATGTTCACCATTGAAACTACTCCATCTCACGTGATGATCGGACATGGTTTAGTTGATTTGGATCACGTGATCACTTAGATGACTAGAGAGATGTCTGTCTAAGTGGGAGTTCTTAAGTAATATGATTAATTGAACTTAAATTTATCATGACCTTAGTCCTGGTAGTATTTTGCAAATTATGTTGTAGATCAATAGCTCGCGTTGTTGCTTTCATATGTTTATTTTTTATATGTTCCTAGAGAAAACTGTGTTGAAAAATGTTAGTAGCAATGTCGCGGATTTGATCCGTGATCTGAGGTTAATCCTCATTGCTGCACAGAAGAATTATGTCCTTGATGCACCGCTAGGTGACAGACCTATTGCAAGAGCAGATGTAGACGTTATGAACGTTTGGCTAGCTCAATATGATGACTACTTGATAGTTTAGTGCACCATGCTTAACGGCTTAGAATCGGGACTTCAAAGACGTTTTGAACGTCATGGACCATATGAGATGTTCCAGGAATTGAAGTTAATATTTCAAGCAAATACCTGAGTTGAGAGATATGAAGTCTTCAACAAGTTCTATAGCTAAAAGATGGAGGAGAATCGCTCAACTAGTGAGCAAGTGCTCAGATTGTCTGGGTACTACAATCGCTTGAATCAAGTGGGAGTTAATCTTCCAGATAAGATAGTGATTGACAGAGTTCTCTAGTCACCATCACCAAGTTAGTAGAACTTCGTGATGAACTATAGTATTGAAGGGATGACGAAAATGATTCCCGAGCTCTTCGTGATGTTGAAATCGACGAAGGTAGAAATCAAGAAAGAGCATCAAGTGTTGATGGTTAACAAGACCACTAGTTTCAAGAAAAGGGCAAAGGGATAGAAGGGAACTTCAAGAAGAATGGCAAGCAAGTTGCTGCTCAAGTGAAGAAGCCCAAGTCTGGACCTAAGCCTGAGACTAAGTGCTTCTACTGCAAAGGGACTGGTCACTGGAAGCAGAACTACCCCAAGTTTTTGACGGATAAGAAGGATGGCAAAGTGAACAAAGGTATATTTGATATACATGTTATTGATGTGCACTTTACTAGTGTTTATAGCAACCCCTCGGTATTTGGTACTGGTTCAGTTGCTAAGAGTAGTAACTCGAAACGGGAGTTGCAGAATAAACAGAAACTAGTTAAGAGTGAAGTGACGATGTATGTTGAAAGTAGTTTCAAGATTGATATGATCATCATCGCACACTCCCTAAACTTTCGGGATAAGTGTTAAACCTAAATAAATGTTATTTAGCGTTTGCGTTGAGCATGAATATGATTTGATCATGTTTATTGCAATACGGTTATTCATTTAAGTAAGAGAATAAACTGTTGTTCTGTTTACATGAATTAAACCTTACATGGTTACACACCCAATGAAAATGGTTCATTGGATCTCGATTTTAGTGATACACATATTCATAATATTGAAACCAAAAGATGCAAAGTTAATAATGATAGTGCAACTTATTTGTAGCACTGCCGTTTAGGTCATATTGGTGTAAAGCGCATGAAGAAACTCCATACTGATGGACTTTTGGAACCACTTGATTATGAATCACTTGGTACTTGCGAACCGTGCCTTTTGGGCAAGATGACTAAAACAACGTTCTCCGGAACAATGGAACGAGCTACTAACTTATTGGAAATAATACATACCGATGTATGCGATCCAATGAGTGTTGATGCTCGCGGCAAGTATCGTTATTTTCTGACCTTCACAAGATGATTTGAGCAGATATGGGTATATCTACTTGATGAAACATAAGTCTGAAATAGTTGAAAGGTTCAAAGAATTTCAGAGTGAAGTAAAAAAAATTCATCGTAACAAGAAAATAAAGTTTCTGCGATCTAATCGTGGAGACGAATATTTGAGTTACGAGTTTGGTCTTCAACTAAAACAATGTGAAATAGTTTCACAGTTCACGCCAACGGAACACCACAACATTATGGTGTGTCCGAACGTCGTAATCGTACTTTATTGGATATGGTGCGATCTATGATGTTTCTTGCTGATTTACCATTGTCGTTTTGGGGTTATGCATTAGAGACAGCTGCATTCACGTTTAAAATAGGGCACCATCTAAATCCGTTGAGACGACACCGCATGAACTATGGTTTAGCAGTAAACCTAAGCTGTTGTTTCTTAAAGTTTGGAGTTGCGATGCTTATATGAAAAAGGGTTTTTCAACTTGATAAGCTCGAACCCAAATCGGAGAAGTGCGTCTTCATAGAATACCCAAAGGAAATTGTTGGGTACACCTTCTATCACAGATCCGAAGGCAAATTTGTTGCTGATAATAGATCCTTTCTAGAGAAGCAGTTTCTCTCGAAAGAAGTGAGTGGGAGGAAAGTAGAGCTTGATAAGGTAATTTGTACCTTCTCCCGAATTGGAAAATAGTTCATCACTGAAATCAGTTCCAGTGATTCCTACACCAATTAGTGAGGAAGCTAATGATGATGATCATGAAACTTCAGATCAAGTTACTACAGAACCTCGTAGGTCTTCCAAAGTACGGTCCGCACCAGTGTGGTATGGTAATCCTGTTCTGAAAGTCATGTTACTAGACCATGATAAACCTATGAACCATGAGGAAGCGATGATGAGCCCAGATTCCGCGAAATGGCTTAAGGCCATAAAATCTGAGATATGATCCATGTATGAAAACAAAGTATGGACTTTGATTGACTTGCTCGATGATCAACAAGCCATGTTAAATAAATGGATCTTCAAGAGGAAGACGGACACTGATAGTAGTGTTACTATCCAATAAGCTCGACTTGTTGCAAAAGGTTTTTCAACAAGTTCAAGGGGTTGAATACGATGAGATTTTCTCACTCGTATCGATGCTTAAGTCTGTCTGAATCATGTTAGCAATTGCCACATTTTATGAAATCTGGCAAATGGATGTCAAAACTGCATTCGTTAATGGATTTACTAAAGAAGAGTTGTATATGATACAACCAAAAAGGTTTTGTCAATCCTAAAGGTGCTAACAAAATGTGCAAGCTCCAGCGATCCATCTATGGACTGGTGCAAGCATCTCGGAGTTGGAATATACGCTTTGATAAATTGATCAAAGCATGTAGTTTTATACGGACTTACGATGAAGCATGTATTTACAATAAAGTGAGTGGGAGCACTACAGCCTTTCTGATTAGTATATGTGAGTGACATATTGTTGATCAGAAATGATGTAGAATTTTTCTGCAAAGCATAAAGGAGTGTTTTAAAGGAGTTCTTTAAAAAGAAAAGACCTCAGTAAAAGCTACTTACATATTGAGCATCAAGATCTATTGAGATAGATCAAGACGCTTGATAAGATTTTCAATGAGTACATACCTTGGCAAGATTTTGAAATAGTTCAAAATGGAACAGTCAAAGAAAGAGTTCTTGCCTGTGTTGCAAAGGTATTGAGTAAGACTCAAATCCCGACCACAGCCGAAAATAGAAAGAGAATGAAAAGTCATTCCCTATGCCTCAGTCATAGGTTCTATAAAGTATGCTATGTACCAGACCTATTATATACCTTGCTCTGAATTTGGCAAGGGAGTACAATAGTGATCTAGGAGTAGATCACTGGACATTGGTCAAGAATATCCTTAGTAAGGACTAAGGAGATGTTTCTCGATTATGGAGGTGATAAAAGAGTTTATTGTAAAAGTTACATCAGTGCAAACTTTTACACTGATCCAGATGACTCTAAGTCTCAACCTGAATACATATTAAAAGTGGGAGCAATTAGCTAGAGTAGCTCCGTGCAGAGCATTGCGGACATAAAATATTTGCAAAATACATACGGCTCTGAATGTGACAGACCCGTTGACTAAGCTTCTCTCACGAGCAAAACATGATCACACCTTAGTACTCTTTGGGTGATAATCACATAGCGATGTGAACTAGATTATTGACTCTAGTAAACCCTTTGGGTGTTGGTCACATGATGATGTGAACTATGGGTGTTAATCATATACAGATATGAATATTGGTGTTAAATCACATGGTGATGTGAACTAGATTATTGACTCTAGTGCAAGTGGGAGACTGAAGGAAATATGCCCTAGAGGCAATAATAAAGTTATTATTTATTTCCTTATTTCATGATAAATGTTTATTATTCATGCTAGAATTGTATTAACCGAAAACATAATACATGTGTGAATACATAGACAAACATAGTGTCACTAGTATGCCTCTACTTGACTAGCTCGTTTATCAGAGATGGTTATGTTTCCTAGCCATGGACAAAAGAGTTGTCATTTGATTAACGGGGTCACATCATTAGGAGAATGATGTGATTGACTTGACCCATTCCGTTAGCCTAGCACTTGATCGTTTAGTATGTTGCTATTGCTTTCTTCATGACTTATACATGTTCCTGTAACTATGAGAATTGTGTAACTCCCGTTTATCGGAGGAACACTTTGGGTACTACCAAATGTCACAACGTAACTGGGTGATTATAAAGGAGTACACAGGTGTCTCCAAAGGTACATGTTGAGTTAGCATAATTTAAGATTAGGTTTTGTCACTCCGATTGTCGAAGAGGTATCTCTGGGCCCTCTCGGTAATGCTCATCACCTAAGCCTTGCAAGCATGTAACTAATGAGTTAGTTATGAGATGAAGTATTACAGAACGAGTAAAGAGACTTGTCGGTAACGAGATTGAACTAGGTATTGGATACCGACGATCGAATCTCGGACAAGTAACATACCAATGACAAAGGGAACAACATATGTTGTTATGCGGTTTGACCGATAAAGATCTTCGTAGAATATGTAGGAACCAATATGGGCATCCAGGTCCTGCTATTGGTTATTGACCAGAGATGTGTCTCAGTCATGTCTACATCGTTCTTGAACCATAGGGTCCGCACGCTTAAGGTTTCGATGACAGTTTATGTATTTTGATGTACCGAAGGTTGTTCGGAGTCCCGGATATGATTACGGACATGACGAGGAGTCTCGAAATGGTCGAGACATAAAGATTGATATATTGGACGGATATATTTGGACACCGGAAAGGTTCCGGAGAAGTTTGGAGCCCCGGGAGGCTACCGGAACCCCCCGGGAGGTATATGGGCCTTATTGGGCCCATGTAGGAGGAAGAGAGAAGGAGCAAGGGAGGGGGGCGCGCCCCCCCAAGCCCAATCCGAATTGGGGAAGGGGGCTGGGCCCCCCTTTCCTTTCTCCTTCCCCCTCTTCCTATTACTACTACTAGTACTACTTCCTAATACTAGTACTCTTTCCTTCCCCCTCCAAATAAGATAAGGAAAAGAGAGGGAAACCTACTTGGAGTAGGTTTCCCCCTCCTCATGGCGCGCCCCCCCTAGGGCCGGCCACCTCCTCCCTCCCTCCTTTATATATGGGGGTAGGGGGGCACCCTAGGACACACAAGTTGATCATTGATCGTTCCTTGGCCGTGTGCGGTGCCCCCCTCCACGATATTACACCTCGGTCATATTGTAGCGGTGCTTAGGCGAAGCCGTGCGACGGGAGAACATCAAGATCGTCACCACGCTGTCGTGCTGACGGAACTCCCCCTCGGCGCCTCTGCTGGATCGGAGATCGAGGGTGCGTCATCGAGCTGTACGCGTGTCAAGAACTCGGAGGTGCCGGAGTAACGGTACTTGGATCGGTTGAACCAGAGGACGTACGACTACTTCCTCTATGTTACGTCAACGCTTCCGCTTCGGTCTACGAGGGTACGTAGACAACACTCTCACCTCGTTGCTATATCATCACCATGATCTTGCGTGTGCGTAGGAAATTTTTTGAAATTACTACGTTCCCCAACACAAACACCCTACCAGACGGTTTTAGATCTCCTTACTGGACCCCGACAGCCAGCACAGTGTCATCACCCTTGACGTTTCTAACCTGATTCCCACCGTCTGGAGAGATGCCAAGCACCCACCATGGCCTAGGTACTTGTCACCTTTAAACCCGTCCAGCATCACCTGCCCGATGTCACCAGTCACTGTTATCTGTTATGCAGCTGGCAAAAACTACAAGGATGATGTTTCTTCTAGATCTAACAGCTTGGCCAACCAAGATCCTGGACTGAGGCATTGCTATGATCTTGCAAGCGCATCTCTCTCTCTTGTATTGTTCTGTGCCTGCCAGCATGCTTTGCTAGGATTTTCGACCAGTAATCCCTTTGTGCAGATAATGATTTCTACTACTGGCTGCTAAATTAGATATGTAGATGTCATACATGATACTACCTCGTACCTCCGTTCCTAAATATAAGTCTTTCTAGAGATTCCACTATAGGCTACATACGGAGCAAAATGAGTGAATCTACACTCAAAAATGCATCTATATACATCTGTATGTGGTCCATACTGGAATCTCTACAAAGACATATATTTAGGAACAGGGGCAGTACATTACACAAAATCATATGTGGGATGTAGGAATTCCAGTGCACTACATTAGGCTCCCTTAGATTGCCTGCTAGTCCAGCATACAGAGTCATGGCTAGTTTATGGTACGCACACAATCGTTAATTGGTGGTTTAAATATGCGCAAGGGATATGCAATGTAGTATCATGTAGAGATGTCTGAAATTAGCCGTGTCAACTTGTAGATAGGGTTACACAATGAAAAAGTACATGATGTATGTGGCAATTTCATGGAACATCGCAAAAAGGGAGAGGCAGCGGTGAGCCTATACAGTGTGCTATGGTACGTCGCTCCTCCATTGCAATCATTGTGACATGTTACTTGTATGTCAGTTCTATTAGCCAAGTTTCTTAGGGACAGTTATTACGAGTTATCCTAAGAAAATAAGCACCTGTGAACATAAGCTCCATGTAATAAGCCAACTAGTTCTTTTCATTGCGTTTTCAGCTTATCTTTGGTATGATCAGTGGAAAGTCTAGATTGCATTATATTTTTTTTCATTTTGCTGCCCATATGGGAATTAATTTGACTTGCAAACATCACAAATTGAACCCAGTGCAGTAATTAATATGATAGGAAAACATACCATCACTATTTGCTCAAAATGCAAATACAAAGATACCATCTGCTTGGCACAATCTACTTTGGCCAATGTTTTCCATAGAGATCCCATTGCCTAATTTAAACGAAGAACGCATGACCCACATTTAAATGAAGAAAAATTATTTATTGAAATTCGATGGTCCAAGTGGCTGGTTATTATCATATAGCAGCACCACCTGAAAGCATCATATAGCAGCAGCAGCAGCTCATAGCAACTCATCATACATCAGCAGCAGTCTACAATTCATCATATACCAGCAGCAGCTCATAGCAATTCATCATATAGCAGCAGCAGGAGCAGCTCATAGCAATTCATCATATAGCAGCAGCAGGAGCAGCTCATAGCAATTCATCATATAGCAGCAGCAGGAGCAGCTTTAGCAACTCATCATATAGCAGCAATAGCTCATAGCAATTCATCATATAGCAGCAGCAGCTCATAGCAACTCATCATACAGCAGTAGCAGCTCATAGCAATTCATCATATAGCAGCAGCAGGAGCAGCTCATAGCAATGCGTCATATAGCAGCAGCAGAAGCAGCTCACAGCAATTCATCGTATAGTGGATCATAATGAAAATTTGGAAAAAAAATCAGAGGAGATCCTCACCTTGTTGGATGAGCTCATCCTTCAACAGCACCTCAAGGCCATGGCCTGGGAGGAGGGGAGGGGGAATAAGGTGCCTTCTGCCGCAGTGTGGCATCAGCCGTAGTTGTGCAGCGCCCGACGAAGTAGTGCGTTGGATGAACCAAAGTGGAGCAGCTGTTGGAGACCATGAGAATGAGGGGCTGCGCCAGAGGGAGGAGCAGCCAGGGAGATATGCCCCTACCCGCCGGCCATGTAGCCTAGGTGGACATAGCATCGTCAAGGACCAGGCCAGATGGGACCAGTGGCGACGGCTCGCTGGAGGAACCCTAGTGCTGCAGGCAGGTGATCGAGGTAGAGGGAAAGGGGAGAGGAGATGCAAGTGGGAAGGGTAATGAATGCTTGCGTGTTTGTTTTTACTTGAGGGTCAGGTGTGACACAGGCGTCAGCAGTTGCATTTTGTGTGTAATATAGGCAGACAACAGAGTCATTGCACTATTCCCCTTCCCTTCAATTTTTAGTGAGGTTCTACCCGAAACACCCCCCTCCAAAGCGAAATTAGTTAAGCCCAAGCCCATAACTGAAAAATGACTTCTTTACATCTTTTATGGCTTATTTTGACAATATGCCCTGAAAAGGAGGAATCGAACTGGCCCTTAACCTGCAATTCAATTGTGCGTGCAATGATGAATCACTCCTGCCTGCTATCTGTACATTTAGGCATCATCATACATGGCATAACCTAATCCATGTGCATTCCATTGTAGAATCTGGAATATGCAATGTTTATGTTAGTTCATACGTTGCACATGATGTTTAAATGCCCCTTAAATCTTGTCAGTCAAGTGATGGTCTTTAAGCCTCCTTCTTTGCTTCTTTTCTTGATATGTAAGATTTGCTCACACATCTATTCAATTGCTTGTTTGCATCAGCCAGCCATACTAGGACTGTTTGCTTTGATTACTTGTTGTTCTTGACCTAACACTCTAACAGAGCTTGGCAACGATTTAAACACTAAGGGCTGCTGTAGTGGGGCCTTGTCTAACTCATAGGTGACATAAAGGTTTGGCTGTACACTATAGTAGGCTCTCCAAGAGTACGTGAAGATCCAATTCAAAGGTATGCCTAGTTTTTACATAGTGCAGACATAGTAAATGCTCATTTCATTGTGTGCAAGTGCAAGAGATGCGGCATGTTTCATTATGTGGTGTTGTTTTGTTATAATCTCATCCTTTTGTGTTCATAGACTGGAAAGTATGCATATTTATCTTCTAAGGAGACGAGTAACTAGTTTGTGTCACCTTGCAGAGGGGGTGCAATGAAGATAAGATTGCGGATTTCCATGTAGAAGATGTTAGGAAGGAGCCTTGCAAGGGAAGTAGGAGCTGCGCTGAGCCTCTTCAACCTACTAAGGTAAGTCACTGTATGCAACTCAACAGTTCAATTCCTTGTTTGTTTCAGGCATAGTTAATTTTCTCTTTTCAATTTCTTTATTTGTCCTCCGTTAATGAGATGCCCAAATAATCATGCCTAATGTTCGGTACTTGTATAACTATTAGTTGACATAATTAAAGGCCTTACCATTTAATTACTCTGCCGAAGTGTGCCTGAAGCTTTGAAGTCTATTAACCAACTATTATTGCATGAGGCTCACAATCTAATTTATACTACGCTAATGATTGCATAGTTTTGCCTGCTGTAGTATGTTTGTATGAAACCCTCTACTATTCATTATGCTCCCTAAGACTTTGATTGAGGTACAGAATGGCCAACTGCTTGCTTACTTATATGCAACGTGCTGTCTAAATTTGTAACTTGTTTGTGTTTTTGATTGGGCCCCAATATCATGCTCCTCTGGTGAGCTAAGAGGGATTTCTGTATGCAGGCTGCATAGACTATCTTTTTTATAATTTTTAAAATATCACCTGCTTATGCTTCATGATGTGTAACATTTTTTTTGAAAGTGACGTGTAACATTATTATTAGTCCTGTTTTGCCATGTAGTACAAAATAGTGTCTTGCTCGCTTCACTATTGTAACTATATTTTTGCCCTAATCATGTGTACTTACAGAAACAATTCAGGATGAAGTGACATCAACACAAAGATCTGCGAGCAGTGCGGCATGGCCGTTACCGAATGATTATGGATTGGAATTGGAATGTGCTGATCTTCTCAAGCATCAACTAGAGGTGGCAAGACAACGTGTACATGATTGTCAACGTATAATCAACAAGTTGAGACTGGACATGCATGTATTAGATGCAGGAGTCAAAAAAATAAAACAAGACACTGAGGTAACCATGAAGGAATTGGAGATTTTGGAGACTGAAATTTGTGCTATCTGAATCCGGCCAATCCTATTTTCTGAAGAGATTATAATTAAAATGGAGTTAAGTTGATGCGCGTCCATGATGTATGAGTTGTATTTGCGCAGTGTATGTAATTTGTTGTTTGTGTATGCTTTATTATCACCTGTGCCGAACCATAATGCCCAGTGGGTATATTGGCTATAATTTCTTTATTGTATAGTGTAGGATTATTCTACCTTTCTATGCCTTGACCTCTTTGTTGTATAGTGTATGCTTTTTAGAGGTGATAGTATTGAGTAGGATAATTCTTTGAATATGCTATATCGTTCAAACGGGGGCCAACTTGCCCAACCATGGCCCTTCACGGGCCGTACGATCCACGGGCCATGTACGAGCCGTCGGATCCATGGGCCTTCAACGTCTCGTAGGATCCATGGGCCTTCTACGTCTCGTAGGATCCATGGGCCTTCTACGTCTCGTAGGATCCATGGGCCTTCTACGCCTCATAGGATCCATGGGCCTTGTAAGGGCCAACTCATTTATGGGTCTTGTACGGGCCTTTAATGGGCCGTAGACGGGTCTTTAATGGAAATCGTACGTTTTATGGGCTGACCATAACGGGCCATTAATAGGTCGTATTTGGTGATGCTATGAAAATGGCCCAACGGATTAACAGTCCATAAACGGGCCGACTGTAACGACGGGCTGAATTTGGCCCACAAGCAGAAAATGATAGTAACGGGCCGTAAGTAACCGAATGCTGCAAATGATCCCAAGAATAAATGGGCCCTCAGAAGGCCGAAAGTTAACTTGGGCTGGAAACGGCCCAACGGAATAACGGGCCGTTAATGGGTATAAAGTGATATACTGTTCATGATGGGCCAGTTTCACCATGGGCCATTAATGGGTGTAAAGTGATACACTGTTCATTACGGGCCAGTTTCACCACGGGCCGTTAATGGGCCAAGAGTTACAAAGGGCCTCATATGGGCCGAAAGACGTCATCGGCCATACATGGGCCAGAAGTGAAAATGGGCTGGAATCATATTGGATGGCCCAGATGACGCTAGTGGGCCTAATTAGGATAGGGTGTAACGGGCCTTGGGTTAGCGAGCTATAAATGGGCTATATGCGAACATGCTTTCCATGGGCCGGCCCGCCAGCTTTTGACCAAGTCAAACGGGCCGGCCTTTTCACAGGAATGGGCCACTGTTGGGCCGTGCCACATGTCAACGTATCATAGGCGCCTTCTGTCTAATGAGTGGATGACATCTGTCCCAACGATGAGCCGACACATGTTTCCTCCAGCCAATGATGATTTTACACGTGGAAAATCCCCATTGGTCGGGGCTGTTAACGGGTTATCGGATCCGAAACCCGACCCGATAGCTGAACGGCGTTCCGTTACGGTGGATGCCACGTGTCGGTCACCCTTGACGAAAGCACTTCTATGACACGCGATTTATCATCATGGAAGTGGACACTTCTGTGATGATAATTTTGGTAATGTCATGGAACACTTCTACGACAGCACATGTATGACTATCTTGATTCTGTCATAAAATCCTCATGGATGTACATGCATGAAAAAAAACGCGACCTACTGTGACAAACACGTATCATCACGGAAGTGTATTTTTTTTGTAGTGCGTCTCTCCACCTATTATTACTACGACTATCGCTACCGCTTAGTGATAAAGTAAAACAATTACATCACAATTGCATTGCATACAATAAAGCGACAACCATATGGCTCCTGCCAGTTGCCGATAACTTTGTTACAAAACATGATCATCTCATACAACAATTTATATCACATCATGCTTGACCATATCACATCACAGCAAGTCCCGCAAAAACAAGTTAGACGTCCTCTACTTTGTTGTCGCAAGTTTTACGTGGCTGCTATGTGCTTCTAGCAAGAACCGTTCTTACCTACGCATCAAAACCACAACGATTTTTTGTCAAGTGTGCTATTTTAACCTTCAACAAGGGCCGGGCGTAGCCACACTCAATTCAACTAAAGTTGGAGAAACAGACACTCACCAGCCACCTATGTGCAAAGCACATCGGTAGAACCAATCTCGCGTAAGCATATGAGTAATGTTGGTCCGAGCCGCTTCATCCAACAATACCGCCGAATCAAAGTATGACATGCTGGTAAGCAGTATGACTATTATCGCCCACAACTCTTTGTGTTCTACTCGTACATTTAACATCTACGCATAGACCTGGCTCGGATGCCACTGTTGGGGAACACGGTAATTTAAAAAAAAATCCTATGATCACGCAAGATCTATCTAGGAGATGCATAGCAACGAGAAGGGAGAGTGTGTCCACGTACCCTCGTAGACCGAAAGCGGAAGCGTTACGACAACACGGTTGATGTAGTCGTGCATCTTCACATTCCGACCGATCCTAACACCGAAGGTACGGCACCTCCGCGATCTGCACACGTTCAGCTCGGTGACGTCCCATGAACTCTAGATCCAGCTGAGGTCGAGGGAGAGTTACGTCAGCATGACGGCGTGGTGAAGTGATGATGAAGTTAACGTTGCAGGGCTTTGCCTAAGCACTACGACGATATGACCAGGGTGTGTAACTGTGGAGGGGGCACCGCACACGGCTAAAACAATTGTCAACTTGTGTGTTCTAGGGTGCCCCCCTACCCCCGTATATAAAGGAGCAAGGGGGAGGCTGGCCGGCCCTCCTAGGGCACGCCCCAATAGGGGAATCCTACTAGGACTCCAAGTCCTAGTAGGTTTCCACCTAAAGGGAGAGAGGGGGAAGGAAGGAGAGGGAGAGGGGGAAGGCAAGGGAGGCGATGCCCCCCGTTCCTTGTCCTATTCGGACTCAGGGGGAGGGGGCGCGCGGCCTGCCCTGGCTGGCCCCTCTCTCTCCATTAGGGCCCATCGAGGCCCATTAGTTCCTCAGGGGGTGTCGGTAACCCTCCGGTACTCCAGTTATATCCGAAACTTCTCCGGAACACTTCCGGTGTCTGAATATAGTCTCGACCATTTCAGGACTCCTCGTCATGTCCGTGATCATATCTGGGACTCCGAACAATCTTCATCGAACGTTAAGCGTGCGGACCCTACGGGTTCGAGAACTATGTAGACATGACCAAGACACATCTCCAGTCAATAACCAATAGCAGAACCTGGGTGCTCGTATTGGTTCCTACATATTCTACGAAGATCTTTATCGGCCAAACCGCATAACAACATACGTTGTTCCCTTTGTCATCGGTATGTTACTTTCCCGAGATTCGATTGTCAGTATCTCAATACCTATCTCAATCTCGTTACCGGCAAGTCTCTTTACTCGTTTCGTAATACTTCATGACGCAACTAACTCATTAATCACAATGCTTTCAAGGCTTATAGTGATGAGTATTACCGAGAGGCCCAGAGATACCTCTCCGAAACACGGAGTGACAAATCCTAATCTCGATCTATGCCAACCCAACAAACACCTTCAGAGACACCTATAGAGCACCTTTACAATCACCCTTTTATGTTGTGAAATTTGGTAGCACACAAAGTGTTCCTCCGGTATTCGGGAGTTGCATAATCTCATAGTCTGAGGAACTTGTATAAGTCATGAAGAAAGCAGTAGCAATGAAACTAACACAATCATAATGCTAAGCTAATGGATGGGTCATGTCCATCACATCATTCTCCTAATGATGTGATCCCGTTCATCAAATGACAACACATGTCTATGGTTAGGAAACATAACCATCTTTGATTAATGAGCTAGTCAAGTAGAGGCATACTAGGGACTATAATAGTGCAACATAACAACATTACTAGTTATCAGCGTTGTTATGTTGCTTAGCTAAACGAATCAGCCCATAGGGTTTGTAGAAGAAGGTTTCACATTTTCATGAATCCTTTTGCTTCCATAGCGATAGTGTCTTCTGACATGGCCTCATGTACAGACTGCACCCCCGGTATAGCCATACAACTGTTTTATATATTTCCAAAAGATGATGCGGGTGTATGGAAATAAACAGTTATGCACATCATGCCACTATCACATTTTGCTCCGATGCTCACCCACCGGTAGGCCCAAATTTTGTAGAAGAATATCCAACATCATCTTGTAAGGTATTTTCACCATCGGTGGAGCACCCTATAGGTTTTAATGGCTTGCCATCAATTTGTGGAATTTACAGGGAAACCTAAGACATTTTAGAAGTCACTTCATACCTAAGGTATAGAATATTGACATGCCATCCTCAAATTAAATTCTTTGTAGTCACAATAAAAGCTATCCAATGTAGAGAAACATGCATGCTAATTTATAAGTCTGGGAATCAGGCGTAAAAGACACTCGCTACAAAATTTGATTAATAGTAGATGATGCAGGACACAGGGAAAGTTGATTACGTTTTTGTTGAATGTCTATTGAGTGTGATGATAGCATAGAATGAAAATCAGAGCAATTGCTTAGCACTATTATTATCTCTCAGGTTTCTCCTAGGTGTGTATTTATTTCTGAAACGTACATAGGCTATAGAGGGAATCCATGATAGAGCAAACATAGATTATAAAAAAATATAGTCTCCTTTTTCCAAAGTTCCAAACTCCAAAGTAAATCAATTAAAGAAGGATTCTGAGAGAACCTATGAATAAGCAATTGCATCTATCATGATAAATAAGTACAAGACATAAGGGACATCCAACATTTGTGTTTATAAGCTGCAATCATAGAACTGATTCTCAGCAATCATTTAAAAGAGAAATCACCTGGTAGCCACTGGCCAACCGCCAAGGTTGTATCATGGCGTCTAAGCAAGAAATGAGGCAAAGGATCGATGTATGGGTTCGGCGTGTCGACGGAAAGATATATATAGTAAGCAATGATACAACTGAAGATCCAACTATTTGATCCAGCTGAAGCTTGTAACAAGCGTGCAGTCATCATGGAGACATATATATATAGTAAGCAATGATATAAGTTTATGACAATATCATCTCAAGTATTAAAGAACTCATTAATAAATGATTTAATGACAACTCCTTGAATGTGCTGGCCTTGAGTAAAATTGCTTCTTTTAATGTTGTAATTTACGTCAATGTTTCAGAATAAGGAAATTTTGGCTCAACATCTAAGAATGGAACAACTTTCTTGTGTTATACGACATTTGGATTGGCTAATTTGGACCAATTGATTCAACTTCTATAATTTGACCATGCTAACAAATATTGGATAATTTGGACTGACGTACAAAATTTAAGAGTGGAACAAATTCAAAGAATTCATGACGTACATACGATGTCCACATCAAATTATTATAGGATACCTAGCTAAACAGGATAGGAGCATGTAGCGTATTTCACATTTTAAAGTTATAACTGAACATTTGGTAACTGCAACAAATACGAATGATTGGGTTTAAAGCCTGAAAATTTGGTTTCGCTCAATTTCTTAAAGCCATGGACCTAGTTCAATTGTACAATAGACTAACCATTGATTAGGCAAACCATGAGAAGTCGGGTTTCACTTACTAAAATATATCAAAGAACCTACAGTTGAGTGCAGTCAAAACTGCATTTGGCTCAGGCCTACAAATAGGAAGGATTAATTGGAGAGAAGAAGGTAGCTGGCCAGGCTGCCACGTGGAGCTAAGGTGGAGAAAGCTGACTAACTAACATCACTAAAAGAAGGAGCTTACCTAGGTCATGGTCAGAGGATGCGCTGCTACAATTCCTGAAACACAAACTCCGTCGAGATCTCCTCCTCCTACTCAAAGTTTCTAGTGGACCCTCATTTCTTCATTTTTCACTGGTGTCTATCGGCTCTATCTTCAGAATGTGTGGAACTCACTACAACACAAAATGAGACAATACATTTAAACCTCGCAATGCTACATAACACGGCAAGGCAATAGACTGAAAATCTGATCGCTCTACTTGATCTATTATAGTCCAAACTGGACCTACATAGGTAGTTTATATGTACATATCACATCATTTTCAGAAGGTGGGTGGTACAACAACTATTAGTGATAATAAATTGGATTTGTGTGATGTCATCATTGATTTGTGCATCCCTTGAATCAAGCATACCTTCTGTTTTGCATAGCAACATGGAGGAAAACTAAGTTTGTTTAAACACACAAAAAAGGTAATATAACATAAAAATGCATGTTGAATTACCAAATTTACATGTACAACCAAACCCTCTTTACTTTTGTTATGGATCCATCATGTCAATCAACCAATGAAAACCACCAAATCCATAAATAAATAATCATCTATTGTATAAATGAAATTACACTAACAAGGGCAACGAAGAAAACAATGATAAGATGAGGTAAAAAAACACAACTTTTTTTGTGTGGAAACAAAAGGATGATTATATTCGGATCAGTCTTTAGGGCATCATATCATCCAATCAAACCTATAGGGAAATTCTCTCTCATCAACTCATCACTAGGGAATTTAAACGCAAAACCAAATATTTTTGGAAAAATAAATACCAAGAAAACGCATAGACATCAGCGAGGGTGATGCATCAGATCTCAAGGTGAAAAAGAGTGACGCCACAGAAATGCCTCAGATGCAAACTTCACATAAACTCGTGTCTCATCAGCATCGATGACACCCATTTGAACCATAAACTACTTACAACGACATACTGAACCATAAGCTCTACTTATACACCGGTAAATTTTAAATTTGTCATTAACATAAACCATTGGAAAAAACATAGGACGACAAGGGATGGACCCCCATGGAGTCTGAGAGCCAAAAAGCTTCACTAATCAGAATTAACATTATATATGTAGCAAGAAAATGAAAACTAACATGGATTGTGCTACCTAAAATTGAGCTAAGTATTAATGTTTCAAGCACTAGCTAGTTACATAATTTATAATAAGACTTTGGAGTACATATGATAATTAAGAGACACAAGGCTAACTCTGTTAAAAAGACATTCTACTATTCCCACCCGATGTGATAGAAACGCCAGCCCTACAACATGTCCTAAAGAATTTAAGCAATTACAGAAAATGAAGCTTTCTAGACATAATATATGAAACTAAGCAATTCTCTACTTCAGTTTTCTTCCACTCATAACACCTCTAGCTTATAAGTACCAAATGTAGGTTTGATTTGACTTCTATCAACCTATATTATTTACATACAGTATTTAACAGAAAATACCCAGATTATGGCCAGAAACCTAAATAGTATATTTAGCATTTGTTCCAACAATAGTACATCTTTGAGATAAATAGTGCATGCCGACCGATCAACGATATGTGAGGATGATTTCACCATTCCAATGAAATAATCCTCATCCCATGGTTCAAGATCAACACTCCTCTCATTATATATTCTGCTCTTCGAATCTTTTAAAATGTTGAAAATTTCTGCATCGAAAGTTGCTATAAGTAGAGAAACAAATCATTGAGAAATGATTAAGTTCACGCCCTTGAATACCTCATAAGCTTTATGCCTAACAGTGTCACTCAAATCATTGAGAAATGACATGACCACATCTACAGATGCAACCATGTTATGATGAATAGCAAGTTCAACATATGATCTGCAACCCATAGCCTGCCAAAAGGATAAAAAATGTTTGCAATTTATCCTGGAATAGAGGCAGAATTCCAGCAATAGCCATATCTTCTAATGTAATTGGTGTTATTATATTTGATAAAAAAGCTTAGGAAGTATATTAGGTCCAATTTTGTTCTGTTTCTACAAGATTTGATTAAACTACAGGAATAATCAACGTAGAGTACACGCAACAAATACTGGATTTGATTTTCTATGTGCTAATAAGATGTGGTCCAAATATTAGCTACTGCATCTGAGATCTAGCTAAACCAAATTTGTGGTAAACAAAAGATATTTTTTACCATAGATCTTCTCTAGCTTCATGATATTCTCTTCTTTCCCAAAGATGTCAAGCTCATGTTTACATTATAAAAAATCATAGTATCAAAGTGCAAGAACAAACTTGATTATGTTGACAATAGTGAGAAAATTCAGCTTTGTCTTCTTTAATTCTTTAGCTAAATAAACTATTCTTATTCTCTTCATCCTCAGATCTGCACATGACATGTTTAGTAAACCCATATATTAGTAAACTAAAATATATGGTAGATCCTATAGTTCCTCGAACATATCAATTTGTTGCCAGGAACCATTAGTAACCTAATCTCTGGAGCCCCATAGTATATTAGTAAACATACCGATGGTTTTTAAGGTTGTGACAACACATAATTTTTGTCCAAAAAATAATAACTGCAATCCATGGGTTCACAATAAATCAACATGGTATATAACTATCTGTTCTACTATTGTACACATATTTTGGATCTTTTATGAAAAGGATGATAAGGCAAGACATAAAATATAAGGACAATAATATTTCTCTCATCCAGGACATGCATCTGTTCTATGCATTTATCAATATAAAGGAAGACAAGAAACCGACATGATCAAGCAAATAGCATGTGTCTGCCAAGTTTCAAAACCCCAAACATGCAAGCAGATCAGGCCAAGAGAGAAAAGAACACACTAAAACAGAAGGGGGTCGAGGGACAAGATGGAGACCTGGAGGCGGACATCCCTGTGCAGTGCCGCTGTTGGCAGTGGCGGTTCCCTCGTCACCTGCTCCTCCAGCCCACGTGCATAATGGAAAGAGAGATGGAGCACGGTCGGCCTGCTCCTGCTCCTTGTCTCCACCCTCCCCCATCTTCCTCGAAGACCCCACTACTAGAGCTGCTAGGCACGGAGGAGGAGGAGCAGCAGCAAGGATGCAGCAAAGAGGCAAAGACAGGTAGCGGACCTCCTTCATCTTCCCCGCAGCTGCACCCCACCGTGACTGGAGTTGCTCTTCTCTAGCACGGATCCGCCGTCTGTGTGTGCCTACGGTGGTGGAGGGGGCAGCAGGCAGCGGTGAGGCTCCTAGGGTGGAGGCCATGGCGAGGAGCGAGGAGGGAGGGGTTGTGGGATCGAGGAGAAAGGGGCTAGGGTTGTGTGGCGGCTAGTGTGCAGTGGCGGAAGAGAGGATGGGATTGAGTGCAAGTGCACGCAGCGGATTGGGGAAAGCTTTTTTCACGGGAAAATGAACAACCTAGCCAGTCACCGCTTGACTCGAGCCCACCCGTCATTGGCCAGTAAAATTAACCGTGAGGTGACAGTTGGCTGATCGAACGGCCAACAAAGGCTCTATCGAGGGAGCCTCCTGGTGGCGAGTTTCCCAACCTCATTATTGGTTTAAATAACTTTGCATTTTCATAAGCTTGGGTTCTCCATTCATCTAATGAGCTAACATCAAATAACCTCTTTTCACTAGCAAGTTTGAAATCATAGTTGAGTTCTTTAATTTCCCAATATGCTTTATGTTCTAACTCAAGAGGCAAATGACAAGCTTTTCCATAAACCATTTTATAAGGAGACATACCCATAGGATTTTTATATGCTGTTCTATAAGCCCAAAGTGCATCATATAACTTCTTAGATCAATTCTTCTGGGATCTATTGATAGTCTTTGTAAAATTAATTTTATTTCTCTATTGTTGAGTTCAACCTGGCTACTAGACTAACGATGATAGGGTGATGCAATTCTATGGTTAACATCATACTTGGCAAGCATTTTACGAAAACAACATGAATAAAGTGTGAACCACCATTAGTCATTAAATATCTAAGGACTCCAAACCTTGGGAAAATAACTTCCTTAAGCATTTTAATAGAGGTGTTGTGATCAACACCACTGGTTTGAATAGCTTCTACCCACTTAGTAACATAATCAGCAACGACCAAAATATGAGTATACCCATTAGAGGAAGGAAAAGGTCCCATGGAATCAAATCCCCAAACGTCAAATGGTTCAACAGCAAGTGAATAATTCATAGGCATTTCTTGATGCTGACCAATATTACCTATTCTTTGACATTCATCACAAGATAAGACGAACTTACGGGCATCCATGAAGAGAGTAGGCCAATAAAACCCAGATTGTAATACCTTGTGAGCAGTTCTGTCCCCCGCATGATGTCCTCCATAAGCTTCGGAGTGACATTTCCGTAGGATTTGTCCCTGTTCATTCTCAGGTACACAACGTCTAATAATACCATCTACTCCTTCTTTATAAAGATGTGGGTCATCCCAAAAGTAATGTCTTAAATCATAGAAGAATTTTTTCTTTTGTTGGTATGTAAAGCTAGGAGGGATATATTTAGCAACAATATAATTAGCATAGTCAGCATACCAAGGTGTATTATTAGAAACATTTATTGCAGCTAATTGTTCATCAAGGAAACTATCATTAATAGGTTGTGGGTCATCAAGAATATTTTCAAGCCTAGACAAGTTATCAGCCATAGGGTTCTTCGCTCCTTTTCTATCAGTGATATGCAAATCAAATTCTTGCAGTAGAAGAACCCACCTAATGAGTCTAGGCTTAGCATCTTTATTTTCCATAGGATATTTTATAGCAGCATGATCAGTGTGAACAGTCACTTTGGAATCAACAATATAGGATCTAAAATTTTCACAACCAAGCACAACTGCTAAAAATTCCTTTTCAGTAGTAGCATAAAATCATTGGGCATTGTCTAGAGTTTTGCTAGTATACTGAATAACATTCAGTTTCTTATCAACTCTTTGTCCTAGAACAACACCAACAGCATAATCACTAGCATCACACATAATTTCAAAAGGCAAGTTCCAATCAGGTGGTTGAACAATAGGTGCAAAAATTATGGCTTTCTTTAGTGTTCCGAAGGCTTCTAAACAATCATCATCAAAAACAAAAGGAGTATCCTTTTGCAAAAGATTTGTAAGAGGCCTAGAAATTTTAGAAAATTATTTGATAAATTGTCACACCCTAGCTAGTTCATGCGTTAGAGTGTTGCATCATGTCTATCCTTTCAACAGAAACCTGAAATGGGGATGACAGAACCCCCGGCCCCCTCTGAATTCAACTAGGGTTTACTAAAAATATTTTCAATGAACCTGAAATGCCCTTCCAAAATGTCCATCATTTTTGTCTTGGTTCAGAACCTCTGCCAAAAGTGATGCACAATTTTCTAGGTCATCCTAAGGTCTTTGAATTAAATCATAAGTATTTGAATTTGGGCATTTAAAATTTATAAAAATATTTTAATGCTCAAATAAACCCAAACTAAAATGTTCCTTGCTGGAAATATTCCAACTAAGGACCAGGTGTTGTTTGGTGAATTTTGGAGTTGCCTAGGTATTTTTAGAAATTCAACAAACTTACAGTATAAAAACAAAAACAGGAAATAAGGGGAAAAACTTACCTGGCGCCTACTAACCGGCCCACTTGCCGGCCCAGCCCAGCTGCCGCGCCAGCGAGCTGCTTGGCTCGGCCAGGCTGGCAGGCAGGTGCTCGGCGGCGAGCACCGCATGGGTGCCATGCACCTGGTCGCCGCCTCGCCGCTCCCCTCATCGAGCCGTGACGTGGATCGCTCCCCCTCTCTCCCCCCGAACCCCTCGGACATCTCCTCGCCTCCCCAGCTCCTCTCCCTCACGCTCCCCAGCCATGGCCGACGCCACCGCCGCCGCCCCATCGCCGTAGCCGCGCTCCCCGATGTCCGTGCTCCGTCTCGCCGTGTCTAGGAGCTCCGCCGCCATCCTCTTCGTCGAGCTAGCCGAGCCCCGTGTGCTCGTGTGGCCCGAGTCCACCGCACCGACTTCGCCCGAGTCCGCCGTCGCTGGAGATCCCCTTCAACACCGTCGCCGCATCAGTCCGTCCCCGACCCCGCCGGTTGCCTCCACGAGTGCCATGTGAGCCTAGCTACCTCCCCTTCCCTTCCTCTCTTGCCCTGAGCTGTGTAGCAACCGCACGAAGATCACCCGCACGCACCGCCGTGGAGATCGTCACCGACGTGCTCCCGGCCATCCTCCGGTCACCTCTCGGTGTCCATCGCACTCACCACGTCGCGTAGGGTCTAACCATACACTCCCCGCACCTCACCGCACACCCTAGCCCCGAGTTCGCCTCCACCCGAACTCCGGCGGCCGCCTAGGTCGTCGCCGGCACCGATTCCGGCCACCCCGACCCCAACTAACTCCACCAAGAGCTGCGGTTTGTCCCCAGCTCCACTTAGATGCCTTCCGTGACCCATTTGGTGGCCGGAACGGCCAAAATCACTTCCGCCGCCGCGTCGGGCTCGCCGGCGGCTAGACGCCGACGTTTTTGACTTTGACCTTGACCAGGGTGGGCCCAGTTTGACCCCCCTGAGCCTATGACAAGTGGGGCCCCTTCTGCTAATTAACCCAGATTAGTTTAAACTAAATTAAGTTAGTTTAATTAACTACTGACATGCGGGACCCACTGGTCAGTTTGACCTGGACCGGTCTGTTGACTTGCCGAGGTCAGCATGACTTCATGCTGATGCAGTAATCCTTTTCTGGAATTAAAATAAATCTAAAATGATTTATAACTTCCAGAAAATAACCCAAACTTCAAAAATTCATAGTAAATCATCTGTAACTCCAAATGCAATGTTTTATATATGAAAAATGATCAGAAAAATCCAATCTATCCATCTGTACTGGTTTCATGCATGTTTAAACAAGCTAACCTGATGTTTAGAGCAGAACTAGATTAAGCACTTATAAAGGGCCATTTATGAGTTTGAAACTTGAATCTTTGATTCAAAATGATTCAAACCCATCTCGTCTAAGTTGCATTAGCCCAATACACTCATTTTATCATGTTTCGTGCATGCATCATATTGTTGCATATTGTTTGGTGATGTTTGCGTATCAGTGCTCTTGCGGCAGGTTCTGTCTCCAAGGAGTACCACGATTACCCTAACGAAGAACCATATCAGTGCATCGACCCATCAGGCAAGCAACCAACCATTTGATCATATCGATACAATCCCATGTTCTCGCTCCTGCTCTCTTTTACTGCATTAAGACAACGCGTTTCAAACTGCTGTGTGCTACGGTAGTTGAACCCATTTCCTCTGCATGACCTGTCATTGCCACAGTAACTAGATGAAACCCACTAGCATGTGTAGGAGTTGATTGAGCCATATGTATGTGATGTTCCTACCTTGCTATGCCTGCTATGCTTAGAGTCGTGTCAGGTTTGCTTCATCTGGGTGATGGGCTAGAGTGAAATGATCGTGCCAGTAATGAGAGTAATGTGGTGAACACGATTTGGTAAAGGTATCGATGAGAGGCCATGTAGGAGTACATGGTGGGTTGTTTCATTGAAGCCGTCCCTAAGCACTGAGATCTGTATGTGTGATTTAAGAATCAGCTACTACCATGCATTGGGCCTGAAACCAATGGACCCTCTCGGCTTCTTATTCACCCTAGTCCTCTGTCCAGGAGTTGCAAGTAGTTTCTGGTGTTTGTAGCCTACTGGAGGCCGTGGACAGCGCTGACCGTAGGGGTGGGCTGTGATGCGGTAGGTACGTGGCCGGGTGTACCGAATACCCGTTAGGTATCTCGGGAACCCTGTACACATTGTTTGGGGCCGTATGGGAAACCTCGGCCGGACTCCCTGCGGATGGAACCTGGATAGGCGATAAACCTGGACTAGAGACTTAGGTGTTTAGGTAGGTCGTGGCTGACACCCACATTCGGCTTTCGCTTGAAGGTTGCCGAGTACATGTCGTGTAAACGGCGGTAAGTGGTGAGAGCGTGTGTGAAGAAGTACACCCCTGCAGGGTTAACATTATCTATTCAAATAGCCGCGTCCGCAGTAAAGGACTACTTGGTTGCCTATACAGTTCATAGACATGTGAATGGATACTACTAAAAATCTCAAGATAAGCGTGAGTGCCGAGGATGGCTCTTCCGTAGGATGACGGAGGTGGATCCTCGGTGGTGTATTGGAGTGGTGAGTAGTGGACTCGTGTGCGAAAAACCATTTCAAGTTGGTGTATCGTAGGATAGCTTAGCCAAGGGTCAAAGCTGGCTTGCTGCAATAACTCCACCAACCCCTCTTGATAATGTGCATATATGTAGGATCTGATGTAAGTCTTGCTGAGTACCTTTGTACTCATGTTGCTTTAATTTACATTTTCAGAAGACGCTGCAACCCCTTCTGATGGGTTCTTCGTAGATGTTGACATCGATGAGTAGACTGAGGCCCAGGTGGTGATCCTGAGCTTGTGAAGGACCACGTAGTATAGCCAGGCTTTCCCAAGCCTCTTTTATTTTACTAGTTGTCTGTACTCAGACAAGTTACTTCCGCTGTTGGCTTGTATGTCTGTATGACTTGAATGCTGGGTCGTGTGACCCGTACTTGTGTGTATGATATGTATGGCTCTCTGAGCCTTAAATAAAGTACTTGTGTTGTAGAGTCATGTTGTGATGCCTTGTTGTATTTGCACATATCGAGCATATTGTGTGTATGATTGAAATGCTTGGTATGTGTGGGATCTGACTATCTAGTTGTTTATTCTTAGTAGCCTCTCTTACCGGGAAATGTCTCCTAGTGTCTCCATTGAGCTTTGGTAGCTTGCTACTGCTCCGGAACACTTAGGCTAGCCGGCATGTGTCCTTCGTCATTCTTGTGTCTGTCCCTTCGGGGAAATGTCACGCGATGGATACCGGAGTCCTGTTAGCCCGCTACAGCCCGGTTTACCGGAGTCCTACTAGCACAGTGCTACAGCCCGGATTCACTTGCTGCTGACCGACACGTTCGATGCTGGGTCATGGATGCCTATCCCTGTAAGTCTGTGCCACTTTGGGTTTACGACTAGCCATGTCAGCCCGGGCTCTTTACCATATGGATGCTAGCGACACTATCATATACGTGTGCCAAAAGGCGCAAACGGTCCCGGGCAAAGGTGAGACGACACCCGTGGGAATACCGTGCGTGAGGCCGCAAAGTGATATGAGGTGTTACATGCTAGATCGATGTGGCATCTAGTCGGGGTCCTGACAGCGTTGGCATCAGAGCTGGACTGCCTGTAGGTTCTCCAAGCCAAACTGGTCGATGTTGAGTCTAGAAATTCTTTAGTTATATGTAGGGGAATTGGTTGTGGGATGGAACATAAGGCTCTTTTTACTCCTTTATCTCATGACATTCTGATCTGAGTCAGTCCATTCTTCTACCGGGGGTTAAGGACTAGGATCTCTCCTCTCTATCAGGTTCATGTGTTACTAATCAGTAGTACCTTATAGGTTTGATGGATACAAGCCTAGTTCAGTTCTACTACCCCATTATGTTGCTAAGATGGACCCAGAACCTTGATATGATGTTGTTGAGTGTCTATGCAATTCTTTGTCAAATGCCTCAAAATCTTTTTGAGCATTTACAGCCGTTATGCTGTCCAATTTCTGCTAGGAATCTTAATGTCTTGTGTTTATCATGTTCCAGATGGCGTCCCATCCTCAGAATCAAGTGGTTCGTTTGACTCGATGTCTAGATGTACCCGGCCATACTGCTATGTTGGTCCGGGTAATGACTGAGGCAGGGTACCGTTGGTATCCTGAGTACACGGTCAAAGAGCAATTCCGAGACTTTAACCAAAGTCAATATTTTTGTACTGTCAGGATATTTCCATCTTATCCTGGATCTACCGAGCCCCTCCACTGCTCCTATGGACTCGGGGTTACTATTGACATGGCTGTGCAGGATGCTGCCTACTCTATGATGACCATCATGCGAGTCAGGACTGGCCTATTTCGGGACTCTGATTTCCGGTATATGCCAGCTTCACTCCCGGGAGCACAAGGGTATCTCCAGGCTATCTATGCTGACTCCACCCAGGAGGATTCACGGACCCGCACCACTGCACAGTTGCTTGAAGACAAGGACCGTGAAAATCGGGCCTTGAGGCTAGAGCTTTTCAATACCCGTGCTGATCATTGGGCCACTTTGACTCGGTTTGCACCGGCTGTGCAAGCTGGATATATGGATATGCGAGATCTCTATCCTGTGAGATCTGCTCTGCCAGACGTGATGGATTGGCGTGATGTAGGAGGCATCACCCCACCTCGTGGTCCCCACAGGCCACCGTTTATTGGTCCAAGACCTCATCCTAGCCCCTATGGGCCACAAGCTCCACGGGACCGACTGTTTCCGGATGATCACGTTGAGCTTCCAGGCTATGGAGGTGACTTCTATGAAGACTACTACGGAGCTGTCTGAGTTAGTAGTAGTATCACTAGTATCGTACTAGCTGTATCATCCACCGTCCTGCGTGACTTGTGGGATATGCCTTAGTTTGTACCGCCTTCTGGAGGTGTAGAAAAATAATGTATAGGAGCTCGGAATGCCTCCGATGAGATGTAATCCTCTTTTCACCGTAGTAGTACTCTGTTTGGTTTTGTACTAAACCTTGTATGGTGTGTATGACGATGGAATAAAAGAAGCAGTTTCTGTATCTACCATGTCATACGGATGATCATCTTACAATCCAAGTTATCCATTACATTCTACATTCTATGTCAGAATCCTATCATCCTGGACTAAACTATTGTTTTGTTTCCTAGGATGGTTAACACCCGCACCAACCCTGCTCCCCCAGAGCAGGCCGAAGGCAGCAGAGTTGGAGGAACAAACCTGCCTCCACCTCCCTCTCTGGCCGAAGTTATGCTGGAAGCCAAGAGAAACAAGCGGGAGACTAACCGTTTGTTGGAGCGCATCGAGCAAAACACGGCACACCATCAGAGGAATAACTTGGTATCACTCAGTGATTTCATCAAGTTACATCCACCCACCTTCCACCACTCCGTCGAGCCTCTCGACGCTGATGACTGGCTTCGCAGTATTACTCACAAACTGTGTTCGGCACTAGTAGCTGAGGCTGATAAGGTCACCTTTGCTGCATATCATCTTGAAGGCCCCGCCAGTCTATGGTGGGAGAACTATGGAGCTATGCGGCCAGCGGGCCATGTCACTACTTGGGCTGAATTCAGCGAGGCTTTCCGTGAACATCACATTCCGGAGGGTCTCATGGACCATAAACGTGAGGAGTTCTGCAGTTTCACTCAAGGCCGACTCTCTGTGGATGCTTACAGCAGGGAGTTCGGTAACCTTGCATGATATGCAACTGAGGAAGTTTCCACTGATGCCAAGAAGCAAGCAAGGTTCCGTAAGGGACTTAGTCCTGAGCTTCGCCGCGACCTCCGTCTGCATGAGTGCACATCTTTTCAGAAGCTTGTTAACAAAGCCATCAGTGCTGAGTCTGGTCAGACTGATTATGAAGCAACACGCAAGCATGGCCGTGACAAGGGTTCCTCATCCGGTGCTGGTCCACAGAAGCGCCGCGTGTGGGTGCCTAACACTGCCCTGCCACCCAGGTTCACACCGGGGCCATCCTTTCAGGCGCCTCGCCCTGCTCAACAGTTTGCACCAGCCAAGCCCTATGGTGGTCCAACCAACAGTGCTCCTCCACGTACCAGTTCCGTGACTTGCTTTAAGTGTGGGGAATTGGGCCACTATCTGCGCGAGTGCCCCCAGACCAACCCCAACCAATCTGCAAAAGCTGTTGGCCGTGGCAAGCCGACAGGAAAAGTGTTCTACGCCAAGCCGGCCACCGCTGCACGTGGCCATGTCAACTGTATCTCTGCCGAAGAAGCTCAAGAGGATCCCAACGTCGTTCTTGGTACGCTCCTTGTTAATTGCCACCCGGCATCTGTTCTTTCTGATACTGGAGCATCTCATTCTTTCATATCCGAAAATTATGCTCGTTTGCATAACACCGCATTCTGTGACATGCCGTCCCTTATGGAAATTTCTACTCCTGGTTCTAGATGGCAAACCTCTAGAATAAGCCATGGAAATGAAATTCAAGTCGACAGACTTGTTTTTCTCGCATCTTTGATAGCCCTTAAATCTTCGGATATTAATATCATCTTGGGTATGGACTGGATGTCAGCCCATCATGCCAAGATTGATTGCTTCTCTAGGACTGTTCAACTCACCCATCCTTCGGGAAAGATAGTCAATGTCTTGACCCGAATAGCCAAGCGACAGCTATATTCTCTTAACGCCAGTCCCCTGCCAGACGTTGAAGACATTTCGATAGTCCGTGATTTCCCGGATGTCTTCCCAGAGGAATTGCCAGGTGTTCCACCTGACAGAGATGTCGAATTCGTGATAGATCTCATCCCAGGAACTGTCCCGATTGCTAGAAGACCCTATAAGATGGCACCACTTGAACTAGCCGAGCTTAAGAAACAACTCGATGAGTCCTCGAGAAAGGGTTTCATCCGACCTAGTTCGTCTCCATGGGCTTGCCCCGTCCTCTTCGTCAAGAAAAAGGATGGTACGGACCAGATGGTTGTAGATTATCGACAAGTCAACCTGGTCCCAATCAAGAACAAGTATCCGCTCCCCAGGATCAACGACCTGTATGATCAGCTCGCTGGATCCTCAGCTTCTCTAAAATGGATTTGAGGTTGGGCTACCATCAAATCAAAATCCGAAATGGGGATATTCCTAAAATGGCCTTTGTTACTCGTTATGGCCAATACGAGTACACCGTCATGTCCTTCGGTTTAACCAACGCTCCAGCCACTTTCTCTCGGTTAATGAACTCAATCTTCATGGAGTATTTGGATAAATTCGTCGTGGTTTACCTCGATGATATACTCATCTACTCCAAGAACGAGGAAGAACATGCCAAACATCTAAGGCTAGTGTTGATGAAACTTCGAGAGCATCGCCTTTGTGCCAAGTTCTCCAAATGCGAATTTTGGTTGCCAGAAGTGAGCTATCTAGGGCATGTAATTTCTGGTAAAGGTATTGCTGTTAATCTCGAGCGAGTTCAAGCCATCCTTAATTGGACTCCACCTGAATCGGTCAAGCAAGTGCGAAGTTTCCTTGGCTTAGCGAGCTATTGTCGCCGCTTTGTTGAGAACTTCTCCAAAGTTGCCAAACCTCTAACTAAACTCCTCAAGAAAGATAAAAAGTTCGAGTGGACTCCACAATGTGAGCACAACTTTTAGGAACTGAAAAGACGCCTGACATCTGCTCCCGTATTGGTACCACCAGATTTCTCTAAGGACTTTGTTATCTATTAAGACGCCTCGCGACAAGGACTAGGTTGCATTCTCATGCAGGATCGTCACGTAATTGCTTATGCTTCACGGCAATTGCACCCACATGAGGAGAATTATCCTACTCATGATCTAGAGCTTGCAGTGGTAGTCTATGCACTTAAAACCTGGCGACATTACCTCCTCGGTAATCGTTGCGAAATCTTCACCGATCATCAAAGTCTGAAGTACATCTTCACCCAACCGGATTTTAATCTCAGGCAAAGACGTTGGGTTGAGTTGATTTCGGATTTCGACTTAGGGATAACTTACACCCCAGGAAAGGCCAATGTCATGGCTGATGCACTAAGTCGTAAATCTTATTGTAACAATCTAATGTTACAACAAAGTCAACCGCTTCTCCATGAGGAATTTCGGAAGCTTAACCTTCACATTGTTCCTCAAGGATTCCTTTCCACCTTGGTGGCGAAACCTACCCTTATGGATCAGATCATCAAAGCGCAGAAGGTAGATCCGGGGATTTCCTGCATCAAAAGAAACATCAAGAAAGGAGTTGGGAATTGTTTCTCCATTGATGATCAAGGAGTCGTATACTTCGGGAACCGTCTAGTGGTTCCCAAAGTGGGAAACCTGAGGCGATTGATCCTAAAGGAAGCTCATGAATCTCCTCTCACTATTCATCCCGGTAGCACTAAGATGTATCAGGACCTACGCCAGAGGTTCTGGTGGACTAGGATGAAGAGAGAAATTGCTCAGTATATTGCTAGTTGCGACGTCTGTCGTCGTGTAAAAGCAGAGCATCAACGGCCTGCTGGCACCCTTCAACCCTTAGCTATTCCTGAATGGAAATGGGACAAAATTGGTATGGATTTCATTATCGGTTTTCCCAGGACCAAGAGAGGGAATAACGCTATCTTCGTCGTTGTCGATTGTCTCTCCAAAGTAGCCCATTTCTTACCTGTTCGCGAGAGTATAACCGCTAGTCAACTAGCAGACCTGTACATCTCCCGAATAGTGTCTCTCCATGGTGTTCCACTGGAAATTAACACGGATCGAGGAAGTCTCTTCACCTCTTGATTTTGGGAAAGTTTCCAAAATACTATGGGAACCCGCCTTTCCTGTAGCACTGCCTTTCACCCTCAATCAAGTGGTCAGGTAGAACGTGTAAATCAGATTCTAGAAGACATGCTTCGAGCTTCTGTTATCTCATTTGGAATGGATTGGGAGAAATGCCTTCCATTTGCTGAATTTGCTTATAACAACAGCTATCAATCTAGCTTGCGTAAAGCCCCTTTTGAAGTTCTCTATGGGCGAAGGTGTCGAATGCCTCTTAACTGGTCAGAAACCGGGGAAAGACAATTCTTTGGCCCGGACATGATCCAGGAAGCAGAAGAGCAAGTTCGCATTGTTCGTGAAAAGTTGAAAACAGCCCAATCTCGTCAAAAGAGTCAATACGACCGAAAACATAAGGCTATGACTTTTGAGGTTAACGAGAAGGCTTACCTTCGGGTTACTCCTCTGAAGGGAACCCATCGTTTCGGTATCAAGGGCAAATTCGCTCCTCGTTACATTGGACCCTTTCGCATTCTCGCTAAACGAGGAGAAGTTGCCTACCAATTGGAACTACCTCCGCATATCTCCAGAGTCCACGATGTCTTCCACGTTTCTCAACTCAGGCGTTGCTTCTCGGATCCTATCCGTGGAGTGGACCACGAAACGCTTGATCTTCAAGATAATCTCACGTATCGAGAGTACCCCATTCGTATCCTCGATCAAACCGAGCGTACCACTCGACGTCGTAATATCAAGTTTCTCAAGGTTCAATGGTCGCACCATTCTGAGAAGGAAGCAACTTGGGAAAGGGAGGATCGTCTTCGACTTGAGTACCCCGCCTTCTTCCCGGAGGAACCTAAATCTCGGGACGAGATTCTTTTGAGTGGGGGTGAGTTGTCACACCCTAGCTAGTTCATGCATTAGAGTGTTGCATCATGTCTATCCTTTCAACAAAAACCTGAAATGGGGATGACAAAACCCCCAGCCCCCTCTGAATTCAACTAGGGTTTACTAGAAATATTTTCAATGAACCTGAAATGCCCTTCCAAAATGTCCATCATTTTTGTCTTGGTTCAGAACCTCTGCCAAAAGTGATGCACAATTTTCTAGGTCATCCTAAGGTCTTTGAATTAAATCATAAGTATTTGAATTTGGGCATTTAAAATTTATAAAAATATTTTAATGCTCAAATAAACCCAAACTAAAATGTTCCTTGCTGGAAATATTCCAACTAAGGACCAGGTGCAGTTTGGTGAATTTTGGAGTTGCCTAGGTATTTTTAGAAATTCAACAAACTTACAGTATAAAAACAGAAACAGAAAATAAGGGGAAACACTTACCTGGCGCCTACTAACCGGCCCAGCTGCCGGCCCAGCCCAGCTGCCGCGCCAGCGAGCTACTTGGCTCGGCCAGGCAGGCAGGCAGGTGCTCGGCGGCGAGCACCGCATGGGTGCCACGCACCTGGTCGCCGCCTCGCCGCTCCCCTCATCGAGCCGCGACGTGGATCGCTCCCCCTCTCTCCCCAGAACCCCTCGGACATCTCCTCTCCTCCCCAGCTCCTCTCCCTCGCGCTCCCCAGCCATGGCCGATGCCACCGCCGCCGCCCCATCGCCGTAGCCGTGCTCCCCGCCGTCCGTGCTCCGTCTCGCCGTGTCTAGGAGCTCCGCCGCCATCCTCTTCGTCGAGCTAGCCGAACCCCGCGTGCTCGTGTGGCCCGAGTCCACCGCACCGACTTCGCCCGAGTCCGCCGTCGCCGGAGATCCCCTTCAACGCCGTCGCCGCATCAGTCCGTCCCCGACCCCGCCGGTTGCCTCCACGAGTGCCCTGTGAGCCTAGCTACCTCCCCTTCCCTTCCTCTGTCACCCCCGAGCTGTGTAGCAACCGCACGAAGATCACCCGCACGCACCGCCGCGGAGATCGTCGCCGACGTGCTCCCGGCCATCCTCCGGTCACCTCTCGGTGTCCATCGCACTCACCACGTCGCGTAGGGTCTAACCATACACTCCCCGCACCTCACCGCACACCCTAGCCCCGAGTTCGCCTCCACCCGAACTCCGGCGGCCGCCTAGGTCGTCGCCGGCACCGATTCCGGCCACCCCGACCCCAACTAACTCCACCAAGAGCTGCGGTTTGTCCCCAGTTCCACTTAGATGCCTTCCGCGACCCATTTGGTGGCCGGAACGGCCAAAATCACTTCCGCCGCCGCGTCAGGCTCGCCGGCGGCTAGACACCGGCGTGTTTGACTTTGACCTTGACCAGGGTGGGCCCAGTTTGACCCCCCTGAGCCTATGACAAGTGGGGCCCCTTCTGCTAATTAACCCAGATTAGTTTAAACTAAATTAAGTTAGTTTAATTAACTACTGACATGCGGGACCCACTGGTCAGTTTGACCTGGACCGGTCTGTTGACTTGCTGAGGTCAGCATGACTTCATGCTGACGCAGTAATCCTTTTCTGGAATTAAAATAAATCTAAAATGATTTATAAATTCCAGAAAATAACCCAAACTTCAAAAATTCATAGTAAATCATCTGTAACTCCAAATGCAAAGTTTATATATGAAAAATGATCAGAAAAATCCAATCTATCCATCTGTACTGGTTTCATGCATGTTTAAGCAAGCTAACATGATGTTTAGAGCAGAACTAGATTAAGCAATTATAAAGGGCCATTTATGAGTTTGAAACTTGAATCTTTGATTCAAAATGATTCAAACCCATCTGGTCTTAGTTGCATTAGCCCAATACACTCATTTTGCCATGTTTCGTGCATGCATCATATTGTTGCATATTGTTTGGTGATGTTTGCGTATCGGTGCTCTTGCGGCAGGTTCTGTCTCCAAGGAGTACCACGATTACCCTAACGAAGAACCATATCAGTGCATCGACCCATCAGGCAAGCAACCAACCATTTTATCATATCGATACAATCCCATGTTCTCGCTCCTGCTCTCTTTTACTGCATTAAGACAACGCGTTTCAAACTGCTGTGTGCTACGGTAGTTGAACCCATTTCCTCTGCATGACCTGTCATTGCCACAGTAACTAGAAGAAACCCACTAGCATGTGTAGGAGTTGATTGAGCCATATGTATGTGATGTTCCTACCTTGCTATGCCTGCTATGCTTAGAGTCGTGTCAGGTCTGGTTCATCTGGGTGATGGGCTAGAGTGAAATGATTGTGCCGGTAATGAGAGTAATGTGGTGAACACAATTTGGTAAAGGTATCAATGAGAGGCCATGTAGGAGTACATGGTGGGTTGTTTCATTGAAGCCGTCCCTAAGCACTGAGATCTATATGTGTGATTTAAGAATCAGCTACTACCATGCATTGGGCCCGAAACCAATGGACCCTCTCGGCTTCTTATTCACCCTAGTCCTCTGTCCAAGAGTTGCAAGTAGTTTCTGGTGTTTGTAGCCTACTGGAGGCCGTGGACAGCGCTGACCGTAGGGGTGGGCTGTGATGCGGTAGGTACGTGGCCGGGTGTACCGAATACCTGTTAGGTATCTCGGGAACCCTGTACACATGTTTGGGGCCATATGGGAAACCTCGGCCGGACTCCCTGTGGATGGAACCTGGATAGGCGATAAACCTGGACTAGAGACTTAGGTGTTTAGGTAGGTCGTGGCCGACACCCACGTTGGGCTTCCGCTTGAAGGTTGCCGAGTACATGTCGTGTAAACGCCGGTAAGTGGTGAGAGCGTGTGTGAAGAAGTACACCCCTGCAGGGTTAACATTATCTATTCGAATAGCCGCATCCGCGATAAAGGACTACTTGGTTGCCTATATAGTTCATAGACAAGTGAATGGATACTACTAAAAATCTCAAGATAAGCGTGAGTGCCGAGGATGGCTCTTCTGTAGGATGACGGAGGTGGATCCTCGGTGGTGTATTGGAGTGGTGAGTAGTGGACTCGTGTGCGAAAAACCATTTCAAGTTGGTGTATCATAGGATAGCTTAGCCAAGGGTCAAAGCTGGCTTGCTGCAATAACTCCACCAACCCCTCTTGATAATGTGCATATATGTAGGATCTGATGTAAGTCTTGCTGAGTACCTTTGTACTCATGTTGCTTTAATTTACATTTTCAGAAGACGCTGCAACCCCTTCTGATGGGTTCTTCGTAGACGTTGACATCGATGAGTAGACTGAGGCCCAGGTGGTGATCCTGAGCTTATGAAGGACCACGTAGTATAGCCAGGCTTTCCCAAGCCTCTTTTATTTTACTAGTTATCTGTACTCAGACAAGTTACTTCCGTTGTTGGCTTGTATGTCTGTATGACTTGAATGCTGGGTCGTGTGACCCGTACTTGTGTGTATGATATGTATGGCTCTCTGAGCCTTAAATAAAGTACTTGTGTTGTAGAGTCATGTTGTGATGCCTTGTTGTATTTGCACATATCGAGCATATTGTGTGTATGATTGAAATGCTTGGTATGTGTGGGATCTGACTATCTAGTTTTTTATTCTTAGTAGCCTCTCTTACCGGGAAATGTCTCCTAGTGTCTCCACTGAGCTTTGGTAGCTTGCTACTGCTCCGGAACACTTAGGCTGGCCGGCATGTGTCCTTCTTCGTTCCTATGTCTGTCCCTTCGGGGAAATGTCACGCGATGGATACCGGAGTCCTGTTAGCCCGCTACAGCCCGGTTTACCAGAGTCCTGCTAGCACAGTGCTACAGCCCAGATTCACTTGCTGCTGACCGACACGTTCGATGCTAGGTCATGGATGCCCGTCCCTGTAAGTCTGTGCCACTTTGGGTTTACGACTAGCCATGTCAGCCCGGGCTCTTTACCATATGGATGCTAGCGACACTATCATATACATGTGCCAAAAGGTGCAAACGGTCCCGGGCAAAGGTGAGACGACACCCGTGGGAATACCGTGCGTGAGGCCGCAAAGTGATATGAGGTGTTACATGCTAGATCGATGTGGCATCGAGTCGGGGTCCTGACATATATCTCCTATAGAAACCAGCATGACCAAGGAAACTACAAATACCTTTGATATCTTTAGGACATGGCATTTTCTCAATTGCTTCAACCTTGGCTTTGTCCACCTCAATACCTCTTTCAGAAATTTGATGGCCCAAAACAATACCTTCGTTAACCATAAAGTGTCACTTCTCCAAATTCAAGACAAGATTTGTTTGCTCACATCTCTGCAAAACTCGATCAAGATTGCTTAAACAATCATCAAAAGACTTCCCATAAACAGAAAACTCATCCATGAAAACCTCAACAATCTTTTCACAAAAATTAGAGAATATAGCATTGCATAAACCAAAAGGCATATGTCTATAAGCATAAGTTCCAAAAGGACAACTAAAAGTGGTCTTTTCTTGATCAGGTTGAGAAATAGGTATTTGTGAAAAGCCAGAATATCCATCAAGGAAGTAAAAAATGTGTGTGCTTAGATAATCTTTCTAGAATTTGATCAATAAAAGGCAGAGGGTAATGATCTTTTCTAGTTGCTTTGTTTAATTTTCTAAAATCAATTACCATTCTATAGCCTGTGACAATTCTTTGTGAAATAAGTGCATTCTTATCATTAGGAACAACAATAATACCTCCCTTCTTAGGACACAATGAATAGGACTTACCCATGTACTATCAGTTATACGATAGATTATACCTGCTTCTAGAAGTTTCAATATTTTTGTTCTTACCACTTCTTTCATCTTTGGATTTAACCGACTTTGGTGATCAACAACAGATTTAGCATCAGGTTCCATATTAATCTTGTGCTGGCATAGAGTGGGACTAATGCCCTTAAGATCATCAAGAGTATATCCAATAGCAGCTCGGTGCTTCCTTAGAACTTTCAATAATCTTTCTTCTTCATGTTTTGAAAGATTAGCACTAATAATAACAGGATATATCTTTTTGTCATCAAGATAAGCATATTTCAAAGTGTCTGGCAATTGTTTTAATTCAAACACAGGATCACTTTTAGGTGGAGGAGGACCTCCTAGAGTTTCAATAGGTAGATTGTGTTTAAGCAGAGGTTGTTGTTCGAACAAGATTCTATCTATTTCATTTCTTTCATGCATATCCAAATCATTTTCATGGTCTAGAAAATATTGTTCTAAAGGATCAGTGGGAGGTACAACAATTCAAGCAAGACCAATAATTTCATCCTTACTAGGCAAATCTTTCTTATGAGGTTTTCTACTAAACTTAGAAAAATTAAACTCGTGAGATTCATCACCAAAACTAACACCGACAGTTTGTTTCTCACAATCTATTTTAGCATTAATGGTGTTCAAGAAAGGTCTTCCAAAGATAATGGGACAAAAGTCATCTTGTGGGAAACCAAGAACAAGAAAATCAGTAGGTTAATTTATTTTCCCACACAAGACTTCAACATCTCTAACAATCCCAATTGGTGATATAGTATCTCTATTGGCAAGCTTAATAGTAACATCTATGTCTTCTATTTCTGCGGGTGCTATATCATTCATAATATCTTGATATAAGGTAAAAGGGATAGCACTCACGCTAGCACCTATGTCACATAAACCATGATAACAGTGATCTCCTATCTTATCTGAGACAACATGCATTCCAACAATAGGTCTATATTTATCTTTTTCATCGGGTTTGGCAATTCTAGCTGCTTCATCACAAAAGTAAATAGCATGCCCATCAATATTATCAACTAAGACATCTTTAACCATAGCAACACTAGGTTCTACTTTGATTTGTTCAGCTGGTTTAGGTGTTCAAATATAACTTTTGTTGACCACAGTTGAAACTTTAGCATGTCCCTTCATCCTAACAGGGAAAGGTGGTTTTTCAATATAAGCAGTGGGAACAACTGGATCAACATTATAAATGATAGTTTCATCTTTAGCTTTTGCCGGTTCTTTAGTTTCTTCTTTAATTGGTGGGTGATATTTGAACCACTTCTCTTTAGGAAGATTAACATGAGTAGCAAAAGATTCACAAAAGGAAGCTACTATCTCAGAGTCAAGTCCATATTTAGTGCTAAAGTTTTGAAAATCATCGGTATTCAAAAAAGGTTTAACACAATCAAACTTAAGCTCAGTACCTGACTCTTTACCTTCGTCGAGTTCCCAATCTTCAGAATTGCGTTTAATTCTTTCTAGAAGATCCCACCGGAATCCAATAGTCTTCTTCATAAAAGAACCAATATAAGAAGTATCGAGCATGGATTGATCATTACGAGAAATCCGAGCATAAAAATTTTGTATAATAATTTCTCTTGAGAGCTCATGATTGCGGCATGAATATAGCATTCACTTAAGCCTCCCCCAAGCTAGAGCGATACTTTCACCTTCACGAGGCCCAAAATTATATATATAATTCCAATCACGATGAACTAGATGCATATGATAATTTTTTGATGGAATTCCAATTTCAACCGATTCCATTTCCAAGATCCAATATCATCGCATAGCCTATACCATGTCAATGCCTTTCCCTTCAAAGATAAAGGGAAAACCTTCTTCTTAGCTTCATCTCCGGGTAAACCTCCAAGCTTAAACAATCCACAAATTTCATCCACATACACTACTAGGGAAAACCTTATACACAGAAACTTACCAGTAGTGCGGGCTAAAAAGAAGCGCTACTACAATTTACATCTAGCGCGTATGAAATAAGCGCACTGCAGCTAAGTTTGTAGCAGTAGTGTGTCTCGCAGAAGAAGCGCTACTACTACAATTCCCCTATTGTTCTCGACAGGCTACCAATAGTAGTAGAGTGCTTAGGAAAAGCGCGCTGCCGCTAAGACTATTGTAGCAGCGTGTTTTACGCAGAAAGCGCCACTGCCAAGGAAAGGAAAATAAAATGAAAAACATATAGAAAAGTAAATGAAAATGAAATAAATAGAAAAAAGGGAAGGAAAGAAAGAAAATGTGAATGAAAATAAATGAAAAAGAAAAATAAAGGAGAAAGGCATAGCAGCAGCAGGCTTTCTGGACACGCGCTATACCTATCTTTGCACTAGCGCTTGTTGCCATCAAGCGCTATAGCTAATTTAGCTATAGCTAACGTAGCCGTAGCGCTTTGCCTAGAACGCGCTACTGATACTTTTGACTTAACCACGCGCGGTTCTTCTTCCTCACGGCCACTTCTCCCCCAAATCGAACTCACGCGTCTGCTGTCGCCGGCTGCTACCTCTTGAGCACTGCTTTGGTTTTCCCTTGAAGAGGAAAGGGTGATGCAGCAAAGTAATGTAAGTATTTCCCTCAGTTTTTGAGAACCAAGGTATCGATCCAGTAGGAGGCTCCTCAAAAGTCCCAGGCACCTAGACAAACAAACAAGAACCTCGCAACCAACGCGATAAAGGGGTTGTCAATCCCTTCACGATAACTTGCAAAATTGAGATCTGATAGAGATAATATGATAAGATAAATTTTTTTGGTATTTTTATGATATAGATTGGAAAGTAAAAGATGCAAATAAAAGTAGATGGAAAACTTATATGATAAAAGATAGACCCGGGGGCCATAGGTTTCACTAGTGGCTTCTCTCAAGATAGCATAAGTATTACGGTGGGTGAACAAATTACTGTCGAGCAATTGATAGAAAAGTGCATAGTTATGAGATTATCTAGGCATGATCAAGTATATAGGCATCACATCCGCAACAAGAAGATCGAAATAATTCTGCATCTACTACTATTACTCCACACATCGACCGACTCCTGCCTGCATCTAGAGTATTAAGTTCATAAGAACAGTGTAATGCATTAAGAAAGATGACATGATGTAGAGGGATAAACTCATGCTATATGATATAAACCACATCTTTTTATCCTCGATGGCAACAATACAATACGTGCCTTGCTGCCCCTGCTGTCACTGGGAAAGGACACCGCAAGATTGAACCCAAGCTAAGCACTTCTCCCATTGCAAGAAAGATCAATCTAGTAGGACAAACCAAACTAATAATTCGAAGAGACTTGCAAAGATAACCAATCACACATAAAAGAATTTAGAGAAGATTCAATTATTTCTCATAGATAAACTTGATCATAAACCCACAATTCATCGGATCTCGACAAACACACCGCAAAAAGAGTTACATCAAATAGATCTCCAAGAAGATCAAGGAGAACTTTGTATTGAGATTCAAAGAGAGAGAAGAAGCCATCTAGCTAATAACTATGGACCCGAAGGTATGTGGTAAACTACTCACAACTCATCAGAGAGGCCTTGGAGATAATGTAGAGGGCCTCCGTGGTCGATTACCCCTCCGGCGGAGCACCGGCGAAGGCTCCAAGATGGGATCTCGCGGATACAGAAGGTGTCGGCAATGGAAATAGTTTTTCATGGTGCCCCTGGATGTTTTCCGGGTACGTGGATATATATAGGAAAAAGAGGTAGGTCAGGGGAGCCATGAGGGGCCCACGAGGGTGGGGGCGCGCCCACCCCCTAGGGGTGCGCCGGGTACCCTTGTGGCCGCCTTGTTCGTTGCTCGACCTCGACTCCAAGTCTCCTATATTGCGTTTGTTCCAAAAAGATCGCTCCCGAAGGTTTCATTCCGTTTGGACTCCGTTTGATATTCCTTTCCTTCAAAAACTGAAATAGGCAAAAAACTGCAATTCGGGTGGGGCCTCCGGTTAGTAGGTTAGTCCCAAAAATGATATAAAAGGGTAAAGTAAAGCCCATAAACATCCAAAACGGGTAATATAATAGCATGGAACAATCAAAAATTATAGATACGTTGGACACGTATCAAGCATCCCCAAGCTTAATTCCTACTCGTCCTCGAGTAGGTAAATGATAAAAACAGAATTTTTGATGTGGAATGCTACCTAGCAAAATTCTCAATGTAATTTTCTTTATTGTGGCATGATTGTTTAGATCCAAATGATTGAAGATAAAAGTTCATAAAACATAGAAATAGTAATACTTCAAGCATACTAACAAGTGATCATGTCTTATCGAAGTAGCATAGCCAAAGAAAGCTTATCCCTACAAAATCATATAGTTAGGCCATGCTTCATTTTCATTACACAAAATACTCCCATCATGCACAACCCCAGTTTCAGCGAAGCAATTGGTTCATACTTTTTAACACGCTTCAACTTTTTCAACTCTTACGCAATACATGAGAGCAAGCCATGGATATAGCACTATATGTGGCATAGTGCAGTGGTTGTGAAGACAAAAAAAGGAGAAGATAGTCTCACATCAACTAGGCGTATCAACGGGCTATGGAGATGCCCATTAATAGATATCAATACGAGTGAGTAGGGATTGACATGCAATGGATGCACTAGAGCTATAAATATATGAAAGCTCAACAAAATAAACTAAGTGGGTGTGCATCCAACTCGCTTGCTCACGAAGACCTAGGGCATTTTGAGGAAGCCCATCATTGGAATATACAAGCCAAGTTCTATAATGAAAAATTCCCACTAGTATATGAAAGTGATAACATAGGAGACTCTCTATCATGAAGATCATGGTGCTACTTTGAAGCACAAGTGTGGAAAAAGAGATAGTAGCATTGTCCCTTGTCTCTTTTTCTCTCATTTCTCTTTTTTTCTCTTTTTCTATTTTTTTTTATTTTGGTGGGCTTCTTTGGCCTCTTTTATTTTTGTAAAGTCTGAAGTCTCATCCCGACTTGTGGGGGAATCATAGTCTTCATCATCCTTTCCTCACTTGGGACAATGCTCTAATAATGGAGATCATCACACTTTTATTGATTTACAACTCAAGAATTACAACTCAATACTTAGAACAAAATATGACTCTACGTGAATGCCTCCAGCGGTGTACCGGGATATGCAATGAATCAAGAGCGATATGTATGAAAAATTATGAAGGTGGCCTTGCCACAAATACGATGTCAACTACATGATCATGCAAAGAGCAATATGACAATGACGGGGCGTGTCATAATAAATGGATCGGTGGAAAGTTGCATGGCAATATATCTCAGAATGGCTATGGAAATGCCATAATAGGTAGGTATGGTGGCTGTTTTGAGAAAGGTAAATGGTGGGTGCATGATACTGGCAAAAGTTGCGCGGTATAATAGAGGCTAGCAATGGTGGAAGGGTGAGAGTGCGTATAATCCATGGACTCACATTAGTCATAAAGAACTCATATACTTATTGCAAAAGTCTACTTGCCCACATAGCAAAGTACTACGATGCATGCCCCTAGGGGAAGGGTTGGTAGGAGTTAACCATCACGCGATCCCGACCTCCACTCATAAGGAAGACAATTAAAAGAGCACCCCATGCAACAAATTTGTCACACAACTTTTACCATACGTGCATGCTACGGGACTTGCCAACTCCAACACAAGTATTTCTCAATTTCATAATTACCCAACTAGCATGACTCTAACATTACCACCTTTATATCTCAAAACAATTATCAAGCATCAAATTGATCATAGTGTTTAATGCACTTTCTATGATAGTTTTTATTATACCCAACTTGGATGCTCATCATTCTAGGACTAATTTTATAACCATAGAAAATACCATGCTGTTATACAATACCCACAAAATGATATAAGTGAAGCATGAGAGATCAACAATTTCTACAAAATAAAGCCACCGCCGTGCTCCAAAAGATATAAGTGAAGTACTAGAGCAAAACTATCTAGCTCAAAAGATATAAGTGAAGCACATAGAGTATTCTAATGAATTCCAAATCAAGTGTGTCTCTCCCAAAAGGTGTGTACAACAAGGACGATTGTGGTAATCTAAAAATCAAAGACTCATATCATACAAGATGCTCCAAGCAAAACACATATCATGTGGCGAATAAAAATATAGCTCCAAGTAAAGTTACCGATAGACGAAGACGAAAGAGGGGATGCCTTCCGGGGCATCTGCAAGCTTAGGCTTTTTGTTATCCTTGAATATCTTGGCAGGGCATCCCCAAGCTTAGTCTCTTGCCACTCCTTATTCCATAGTCCATCGAATCTTTACCCAAAACTTGAAAACTTCACAACACAAAATTCAACAGGAAATCTCATAAGCTCCGTTAGTGCAAGAAAGAAAAACCCCCACATAAGGTAATGTCATGAACTCATTATTTATTTATATTGGTGTTAAACCTAATGTATTCCAACTTCTCTATGGTTCATACCCCCTTGTACTAGCCATAGATGCATCAAAATAAGCAAACAACACACGAAAAACATAATCTGTCAAAAACAGAATAGTCTGTAGCAATCTGTAATTTTCGAATACTTATGGAACTCTAAAAATCCTACCAAAATAGGAAGTACTGGAAAATTTGTCTATTGATCTACTGAAAAAATAATAAATGCAAAATCATGTTTCTGTGATTTATTAAAATTATTCTCGTGTACGCAAAAGTTTCTGTTTTTCAGCAGAATGAAATTAACTATCACCGTAGGTTATCTATAGGTTCTACTTGGCAAAAACACTAATTAAAACATAAAACCACATCTAAACAGAATCTAGATGAATTATTTATTGAATAACAGCAAGGAAAAATATTGGGTTGTCTCCCAACAAGCGCTTTTCTTTAAAGCCTTTTCAGCTAAGCATTGAGATTTCAATGATGCTCACATGAAAGACAAGAATTGAAGCATAAAAAGAGCATCATAAAACATGTGAAAAACACACTTAATTCTAACATACTTCCTATGCATAGGCGTCTTGTAAGCAAACAAATTATCAAGGCAAGCAAAAACTAGCATATGCAAGGAAGCGGAAAGAAACAATAGCAATCTCAACATAACGAGTGGTAATTTAATAACATGAAAATTTCTACAACCATATTATCCTCTCTCATAATTGTTACATGTGGGATCATAAGCAAATTCAACAAAATAGCTATCATATAAAATATTTTCAACATGATCCACATTCATGCGAAGTTGACACTCTTCCAAAATAGTGGGATTAACATTAACTAAAGTCATGACCTCTCCAAACCCACTTTTATCAAAAATTTCATAAGATTGAAAATTCTCCAAATATGTGGGATCTAAATTTGACACTCTTCCAAACCCACTTTCAATAATATTACAAACACTATTATCAATCTCATATTCATCATGGGGCTTAAATAAATTTTCACGGCCATAAGAAACATCATCACCCCAATCATGATCATTGCAACAAGTAGTAGACATAGCAAAACTAGCATCCCAAAGCTTAGGGTTTTGCATATTATTAGCACAATTGACATCAATAGAATTTGTAGTAAAATCATTGCAATCATGCTTTGGAGCTATCGTGAATCTCTTCATAAATTTCTTCATCACAATTTCCAGATTCACGAATTTCAAGCAAAACCTCATAAAGATAATCTAGTGCACTCAACTCACTAGCAATTGGTGATGGGTACTTGGTATGTCTTGATTTGAGAGAATACCTCCCCGGCAATGGTGCCAGAAATCCTTCTTGCTACCTCTTGAGCACTGCGTTGGTTTTCCCTTGAAGAGGAAAGGGTGATGCAGCAAAGTAGCGTAAGTATTTCCCTCAGTTTTTGAGAACCAAGGTATCAATCCAGTAGGAGGCTCCTCAAAAGTCCCACGCGCCTACACAAACAAACAAGAACCTCGCAACCAACGCAATAAAGGGGTTGTCAATCCCTTCACGGTAACTTGCGAAAGTGAGATCCGATAGAGATAATATGATAAGATAAATATTTTTGGCATTTTTATGATATAGATTGGAAAGTAAAAGATGCAAATAAAAGTAGATGGAAAACTTATATGATAAAATATAGACCCGGGGGCCATAGGTTTCACTAGTGGCTTCTCTCAAGATAGCATAAGTATTACGGTGGGTGAACAAATTACTGTCGAACAATTGATAGAAAAGTGCATAGTTATGAGATTATCTAGGCATGATCATGCATATTGGCATCACGCCCGCAACAAGTAGATCGAAATGATTCTGCATCTACTATTATTACTCCACACATCGACGGACTCCTGCCTGCATCTAGAGTATTAAGTTCATAAGAACAGAGTAACGCATTAAGAAAGATGACATGATGTAGATGGATAAACTCATGCAATATGATATAAACCCCATCTTTTTATCCTCGATGGCAACAATACAATACGTGCCTTGCTGCCCCTGCTGTCACTGGGAAAGGACACCGCAAGATTGAACCCAAAACTAAGCACTTCTCCCATTGCAAGAAAGATCAATCTAGTAGGCCAAACCAAACTGATAATTCGAAGAGACTTGCAAAGATAACCAATCACACATAAAAGAATTCAGAGAAGATTCAATTATTTCTCATAGATAAACTTGATCATAAACCCACAATTCATCGGACCTCGACAAACACACCGCAAAAAGAGTTACATCGAATAGATCTCCAAGAAGATCGAGGAGAACTTTGTATTGAGATTCAAAGAGAGAGAAAAGGTCATCTAGCTAATAATTATGGACCCGAAGGTCTGTGGTAAACTACTAGCAACTCATCGGAGAGGCCTTGGAGATGATGTAGAGGCCCTCTGTGGTCGATTCCCCCTCCGGCGGAGCACCAGCGAAGGCTCCAAGATGGGATCTCGCGGATATAGAAGGTTGCGGCAGTGGAAATAGTTTTTCGTGGTGCCCCTGGATGTTTTCAGGGTACATGGATATATATAGGCGAAGGAGGTAGGTCAGGGGAGCCACGAGGGGCCCACGAGGGGGGGTGCCGGGAACCCTCGTGGCCGCCTCCTTCGTTGCTTGACCTCCACTCCAAGTCTCCTGGATTGCGTTTGTTCCAAAAAGATCGCTTCTGAAAGTTTCATTCCGTTTGGACTCCGGTTGATATTCCTTTCCTTCGAAACACTGAAATAGGCAAAAAAATAGCAATTCGGGCTGGGCCTATGTTTAGTAGGTTAGTCCATAAAATGATATAGAAGTGTAAGGTAAAGCCCATAAACATCCAAAATGGGTAATATAATAACATGAAACAATCAAAATTTATAGATACGTTGGAGACGTATCACCGCCATTGTCACCCGGCCGCCGCGCGCGCTCTCTCGTTGCCCTCCGCACGCCGTCGACGCCGCCCCGACCCCAACCTCGACGCCGCCCCGACCCCGACCTCGACGCCCCCCTACATCTCCGCCCTCCACTGCGAGCGCGCCGCCCCGACCTCGACGCCGCGTGCCCCTCGCCCTAACTCCACCGGCGCCTGAGGTGAGCACGCCCTCCTCCTCCTCCCCTACCTCTGCCTAGCTAGGGTTCTTAGGGTTAATTTTTATAGTTCATCTAATTAGTTAGGGTTCATGAAATTAGATGCTGATTAGGGCAATAGTTGTTAAATGGAATTAGCTTTAGAGTTCATAAAATTAGTTAGGGCTAAATTTTATATCAAATTAGTTAGGGTTAAATTTTAGAGTTCATCAAATTAGTTAGGGTTCATTAAATTTTAGAGTTCTTCAAATTAGTTAGGGTTAAATTTTAGAGTTCATCTAACTAGTTTTTTTACTATTTTTTAGTAAGTGTCTAACATAATTAGTAAGAATTCGAGACAGGATAATCTCCATTCTCCATAATGGAGAGTCAGGGCCTATCTTGTTTTATGCTATTTTACCTAAGAGAACCTAGTAGGTCCTATGAGAGAGAAGTAGATCCTAGGTACAATGTGTTATTATGTGGTACAACGTGTTAGAGTTGATGATGATGAGGAGTTGTGATTATGACTACTGACCAACTTGCTATATGATGTGTCATTGATAAAAATGATGATCATGAGGAGGTGTTATATGAAAATGATGTATTATGATGATAAGTTGTTAATGATATGATGATGATGATGAAGATGATGAGCTATTATGTCATTGAGTGAAGGAACCGCGGTTTAGTTTCAAGTGCATGGATCCAAAGTGACATGCACTTGAAACTAATCCACGGTTCTTTCACCCAATGATGTAGTAACTCATTCTGATGTAAAAACAATCTCTAAATTGCTACTGTATGAAAACTTGTATAATGGCGTATGAATACAAAATAAAACAAAACAGAAATACCCAACAATAGTAGTAGCGCGGGTAGGAAGGCGTGCTACTAGTAACTACCAGTAGCGCTGTGCACCAGAAGTGCTACTGCTAAGCATGTATAGCAATAGCGCGGGCAAGCACACGCTACTGATAAACTTTAGTTGTAGCGCCGTATCAGTAGTGCGCAACACCGCGCTACTGATATACCTAAAATCGGCGCTACTGCTAGCCTTTTTGATTATCAGTAGCGATATATCAAGTGCTTATCAGGATGTTCGGTTCCATATCCCGAATAAGGATTAGCTATCAGTTGTTCTACCATACCTGAAGGAATTTCATATTCAATATTTTCAGTAGGTGCAGTAGGTTGAGGGGTAACTAAATGTGGTTCCGGTTGAGGTGAAGATTCCCAGAACAAACCCCTCAAAGGATTGTTTTCTATAGTAACAAGTGAAAATAAATTTTAGCACGTAGTAATAATTTGTCCTTACCAAGAGCGCTTCACTCCCCGCAATAGCGCCAGAAAAGAGCCTTGATGACCCACAAGTATATGGGATCAATTGTAGCCTTTTTGATTAGTAAGAGTGTCGAACCCAACGAGGAGCAGAAGGAAATGACAAGTGGTTTTTAGCAAGGTAATGTGTGCTACTGCTGAAATTGTAAGTAACAGAGTAGTTTGATAGCAATATAATTTGTAACTAGCAAGTAACAATAGTAGTAACAAAAGTGCAGCAAGGCAGCCCAATCCTTTTTAGGCAAAGTACATGCCAAAACGATCTCTTATGATAAGAAAATTGTTCTTAAGGGTACATGGGAATTTCCTCTAGTCACTTTCATCATGTTGGTTCGATTCGTGTTCGCTACTTTGATAATTTGGTATGTGGGTGAACAAACCTCCTACTTATGATTAACCCCCTCGCAAGCATCCACAACTATCACTACAAAAAAAATACACTTCCATGATGATGCGTGTTTGTCACAGTAGGTCACGTTTTTTGTCATGCATGTACATCCATGATGATTTTATGATAGAATCAAGATAGTCATACCTGTGTTGTCGTAGAAGTGTTCCATGACATTACCAAAATTATCATCATGGAAGTGTCCACTTCCATGACGATAAATCGCGCGTCACAGAAGTGCTTTCATCAAGGGTGACCGACACATGGCATCCACCATAACGGAACACCATTAAGCTATCGGGTCGGGTTTTGGATCGGATAACCCGTTAACAGCCCCGACCAATGGGGATTTTCAACGTGTAAAATCATCATTGGCTGGAGGAAACACGTGTCGGCTCATCGTTGGGACAGATGTCATCCACTCATTGGACAGAAGGCGCCTATGATACGTCGACACGTGGCACGGCCCATCAAGTTTAAATGGGCCAGCCCAACTAAAGGCCCACTAGATTTTGCGGACCATAATGGGCTGGCGTAGCTAAAGGCCCACGAGATTTTGCGGACAATAATGGTTGGCCCAGCAAAAGGCCCACAAGATTTCACGGTCCATAAGGGGCCGACCCAGGTAAAGGCCCACAAGATTTTTGTGTGCCATAATGGGCCGGCCCAGGTAAAGGCCCACAAAATTCTTGCGGATCATAATGGGCCGGCCTAGCTAAAGGCCCACGAGATTTCACCAACACTAATGGGCCGGCCCAGCTGTAGGCCCACAAGATTTTGAGGACCCTAGTAGGCCGGCCCATTAACTGGCTGCCATGTTTTGGGCCAAATGTCGGCCCATATTTTATCCGGTCCATTAATGGCCTGCCATGTTCCGGGCCTAATAATGGCCCATATGAGATCCGGCCCGTTAAAAGCCTCCCACGTTCTGGGCCAAATCATGGCCCAGATCAGGTCCGGCCCTTTAAGAGGCTTTGGCCTCAATTATGGCCCATATCAGATTCGGCCCGTTAACTGGACGCTATGCTTTTGGGCCCACTTGCTAAAGGCCAATTTAGTAATTCGACCTAATATTAGTTTTGGCCTGTTAAGGGTCCGTTTAACATTTCGGCCCTATATTAATTTTGGCCTATTAAAAGCCCGTCATATAGTTGGGCCTAACTATGACCCGGTTTGCATCCGACCTGCTCGCAGTCGATATCTGATTGGGACAAACAAGGACCGAGACAATTTTGGCCTGTTAAAAGCCCGTGATTTGATTCACACAATCATGGGTCGGGGTCCATTTCGGCTGTTGTCGGCCCGTGAGCTGTTCGGCACGTTTCAGGCCCAACCTACTTCTCAGCCTTCTAAAAGCCCATTGAGTTTTCTTGCGAAAAGAGGGCCGGGGGTTACTCGGGCTATTAAAGGCCCGAATCTACTAGTGGGCCAGTTTGACAAGGCCCATGATGCGGATCATACATCGTGATTGCATGACGGCCCGATTATGTACAGTAATTTTATGATTTGGCCGGTTTACTGCGAAGACAGGATATATATACAGTAAAATAACTGCAGCATCGTGAATAAGAAAAAACCTAGACTATACAATAAAGAAATTACAGCATATTACATTCACTGGGCATCAAAGTTTGCCACTATGATAATAAAGCACAAGAAGACAGTAGATTACGTACACTGGGCATCAAAGATCGCCACCAGTGCAAATAAACACGCCGACAAAATAATATACAAAACCGACAGCACTTCAATAGAGTTCAAGAAAGGTTAGCCCTGCTGGCGAGCTGCAGCGCAAGCACCTGAGCAAGATGATGAGACTGCGCTTGTTTAACACTTATATCTTCCTCACTCTGAAAGATAAACAAGCAGACAGATGACAGGTTTTGCACATAAAAGTATCAGTGCTGACAATTCATCACATTTCTTACTGACGAATAAAGTGACACAGTTTGAAATTGCATTAACACAATATGGTATTGTTCAGGTCAAGACATGGCAGGAAATGACATTGTGAAGGAGTTGGCAGCTTCACGACACCACTAGATTACAGATCAAGAACTCATAAGTACCAATGGTTAGTGTGCTGTCAATTTATCCCATTTCAGATTGCCAAATAAAGAGACGTTTAAATAATAGTAGAATGATATGACATTATTCATAGTTAAGACATTGCAGAATATGACATTGTGCTGTAGTGGGTAGGTTCACCACACCACTGGATTACGGATGAAGAACATAAGCATACATGCATTGCAAAAGAAGATCACTTACTTTGTATAGTTTAATTTACATGGTATGAAGAAGGAACTTGGTTGTACAACTGAAAACTTAAATGGAGAAGAACAAACTTTTGTTTATGAACTACATAATAAACTTTAAACATGCAATTTGATGCAAACACCAAAAATAAACAGCTGTTGCAGTCATGCCTAACCAAATATACACAACAAAGTTTGAAGGCTTGAGAAGGACAAACTTACATTACTGGTGAAGACAGGCTCTATAAAGCCCTTGTCCATGCTGATGGGGGGGCAATTCAAGAAGTTTACCACAGAATCTTCTTCATAAGCATTGCCTTTATTCTACATTTTGTTAAGAGTAAATATAGATGTGATAATATACGAAAAATGGAGAATATTTAAGATAAGATGAAGAGTGATGCTACATAACCAAGTAGCTATAAATGTATGTGCAGTGATACAGGCAAAAGGCACAGACAAGAGCAATGCACAGCTAAACTTCTTCAGTACCAACCTTATGGTAAGAGTAAATATAGACCTGATGTGTAGAAAATGGAGGGCAAAGGAAAATAAGCTCCAGAGTGATGGTACATGAACAACTACCTGTCAATATAAGTACACTGATAAAGGACAACATGTACTTACAAGAACAATGCAGAGCTAAAAAAATTCATTGGCATTGGATATATTCTACACTAATGTAACCATTCATACAGATCAGATAATTTGGAGCGAAGAATTGATAACCAAGCTATCATGCATACTGCTGTCATATAATGAACCAGGTATGTATGCAAGTATAGTGATACAGGACAATAGGTACTAATAAGAGCAAAGCAGCGGGCAACATATTTGCGATATCATGTCGTTCTTTTCAAACCAGAATTCTTCTTCGAGCAGATTTCCTGCAAAAAAGATCCGTAAGGCACATGCGGAAAAGTAGAAGTTCAAATTGTCATGTGATTTCATAGACAGTACCTCATCTTGGGAACGAGACCAGTGCATAACAAGGTTTTTCCATTCAATGTCTTTAAATTTAGCACAGGAGACTTCACCAGAAATTCGTTTATAGACTTGCCATCAAAGTGTGATTTCCTCAGGTAACACTGATACTGCTACAATGCTTCCTTGAAAAGCACAAGCAAGCTTTGCTCGTCATGACTATCCAGATTGACCCTCCCCTAGTTACAACAATGTAATGTAAATCATTGATGTGTTCAATCAGTAGAAAACAGGAAAATAATAACCATGAATAATAGCACTTACACGTAAGTTGGACAGGAAGATGTGAAAATGGTGTTTGTCTTCACTATAATCTTCCCATAATGGGAATATATGCACGTAGTCCCTAACAACATTGAAAGAATTGTCTTTTAAACTGGGAATAAATGGAATGGGGTTCCAATCTGCAGGAATTGGCCGTCTCTGCAGTTGGGATAGGTCTTTGGCCGGTGGACTTGCTGTACTTTTTGCTGGAGTGGGATTTTTGTGTGGTACGGCTGGTGCTATGGCAAATGAAATCGCTATACCTTTTGCTGGAGTGAGGTCCTGTGTGGTGGGGCTAGTGGTGTGGCCAGTGAAGTATGGGTATAGTCTGCTGGAGTCGGTCCTACGTTTTGTGTCACTGGTTGTACAACCAATATAAGTGGGCGCTATCTGATTTCTCCGGCACCACCACGTTTTTCAAGGACTTTGCCGGTGCTCCTTCAGGTTCGGCAATCACCCTCTTCCTTTTTGATGTCTGATGCACAAGAACAGCATTTGAGTGGAAAAACATGGTATGATGACAGATGGAATATGTATTGATAATGGATGGGCATGGCATCTCGAGTTATATGATGAGTAAACTAAGCAGATGGCGGTGTAACAAAGTAGAAGAAATGCAAGACAATATATGCAAGATACACGCAATCAATAAAACCTTGCCAAATTAGAACATGCACCTTGATGGGTGAACAGGACAGGCCATCTGCCTTTGACTCCTCGAGGTTAGAATAGTCATTAGGATGATATTCTGAACAAGAATCAACAGGTGGGGAGCGTATGAGTTTCATTGCACCAGAATGGCACTCAATGCCTTGGTGCCAATTTTGTAAGTCATTGCAGTGTTCCACAATATTCTTCTGATGCGCGGATTCTGATATTCACTGTAATTGCTTATAATATCTGAGAACCATGAAAACATAAATAGTTGTGAGATTATCTTTGTAATGTAGATGATATTCTAATATAGGGGCGCCCTTGTAAACACTTGTGTCCTATCACTGGATTCTTATGAGAGAGGTCATGTGTGCTGTAATATGGTGCGTGCATTTATATAATCTGGCACAAGTACACAAAAAATAGGCTCTAGAAGTAAGGATAGCTGGCAGATGATAGGTTCATAATATACTATATAGAGAGTTTATTGCCAAACCATGATAACAAGAGCACACAGCAACTAGGCAGATCATAGTGTACATAACAGGGGTACACCATAACCACAATATATAAATCGAGAAAGTGGAACTGGCTTGAAAATACGGCGTTGTATTGCCGCTAGTAATTGAAAGCCTATCGATCACATAGAGGCCAGCTCTATCAGCTGTTGACTGTAGATGTCCCTGCGCCCCTTCCTGACAAGGAACATAATGTACCTACTAAATATAGAATAAACAAAGAGGAACATGTTAAAGAATAGAAGAGGAAGCATATTCTTGAGGTTCCGCTTCATTGCATACAATGTTGGTTGCCAACTCATGATGAATCACAACACTTAAAGAAATGCAATTCCATGCTGTCTCTCTATATGTGGCAATTTTGAACAAGAGTCATTAGGATCATATTCTGAACAAGAGTCAACAGGTGGGGAGCGTATGAGTTTCATTGCATCCAGAATGGCACTCAATGCCTTGGTGCCAATTTTGTAAGTCATTGAAGTGTTTAGCTTCAAGAGTGGACTGCTGCTAGTGCGACACAAAGCAGCTACACATATCATAGTGTAGATGTAACGGGAAAACCTTAAGCACCAGAGTAAAATCAGCAAAGTGGAACTTGCTGGAATATATGTGCTAGTTTGCTGGTACGGCTAGAAAGGCTTTGGATACCAGCTCTCTTCAAGTGAAGGTGCGGTATTGTTAATATCAGTGTAACTGTCAAACGCAACACAGCTCCCCACATTTCCTTGCTATTCTTATAGGATTCAAGTGGGCAAGCCACTACAAATCCTATTCCTATGTTTACAAGATCCTAGGAATTAAAGAGGCTCAAAGTGTCCATCACAACCGACCATATAGACCTCTACACTGCAAATGTCCCTACTCATCTTCAGTACAAGGAACATACTGTACTACTATCGTACTCCCTCCGTTCCAAAATATAAGTCTTGGTAGAGACTTCCACTATGGATCACATACAAATGTATCCAGATACATTTTAGAGTGTAGATTCACTCATCTTGCTCCATATGTAGTCCATGGTGGAATCTATACAAAGACTTGTATTTAGGAACGGAGAGAGTACATATTAAAAAAGAACAGAGAGGAACATGGTAAAGAAGAGCAAGCAGATTTTGGATAATAAAATGTTGGTTGCGCAGTGCCCACACATGATGAACCAGAGCGCATTAAGAATGCAACTCCCGGCTGTCTCTCGACCATTTTAGGCAGTTGGATGAAGATCCTACATCTCCTAACCCATCTTCCTCCTTGTCTCTGATTCTTCCCATACAGAACACCACATGGGCCGCCGGCCGGACCACCGGCCCCCGCCGCCTGTGTTCCTCCGCCACCCCCACCCCCACACCCACCCCAACCCCCACCCGCGTCGAGTTTTCTTCGTTCGGCAAGGCCCCACAACCACCCAAGCCCCTTCGTTCACACCGGCGAACTCCGGCGAGCTCTGAAAAATCGACTGACCCAATTTTGCAATTTAGTCTACTGTGATTTAACTAGTGTGGAATATAAAAGGGGAAAACCATAAGCATTGGGAGTATAGTGTTGAGCGTGCCATGGCGGATCTGAAGGTGCAAACCGGACAAAGGCAACTTCGCAACCAAGACAAGAAATCAGAGTAAAGCAGTGGCGATCTATTTTCTTGCTGCGACAAAAAAGTTGAGTAGATACGAAAGAGTACCGCCTCTGGTGCGGCGCCGTGTACGCATCTGCTGAGAATTTGAAGATGATGTGGTAGCGATGGCTATCGGCGGCGTGGAAGCAGATCTAGGAGGGTAGACGGTGGCGGCGGGGTGCGGTGGACGAGACGGTCGTAGGACGGCGCCGGCAAGGTGGACGGCGGCGGGGATGAAGCGAGAGGACGGGATGCAAGGATCCCGGTCCGAAGCCGTGGATGAGAGAGGTCGATCTCTTGTAATGGACGGCGGCGTCGGGGTATCAGCTCTAGCATGGTGGAGGAGGACGGCGGTGGATGGGGTGGCGGACGGAGGAGGGTGCGGTGGATAGGGTGTTTTGGCGCCCATGGAGTACGAATGGGGAAAAGGGAGGTAGAGAGGAAGGGGGAACCATGTATTCATGGCGCGCTTGTCTCAAATGCGAGGAAATTTACAAACTTAGCCCCTGTTTCAAATTTCTACTACATCACAACAATATTAGTCGGTTGGGCATAGGACGGTAATCTCGCATACACCAAATATTTACCGACGAGAGTTTGTTTTTGGCGCCCACCGTGTATGAATATGAATCAGGGAGGGAGTCGATTTCGGCTGAGGACACACTGTGTTTTTGCGCCCATCGTGTATGAATCCGGGTGAGAGGCGGTCACATCACATTTGGGTGAAATTACAAACCTACCCCTCTTGAAACCTATAGAAATCCAGCAGATAGGCTTTGCGTGGCAGGGATAGGCAGTAGTAATTTCCATCTCGTAGATTTTGGTTTTGGGTGGTTACTGCGACTTTCCCCGCTTCTTTCAAATTTTGCAGAGTGCACGTTTACCGTGCCAACTCAATTCGAATCCCGTTTGTATTCTATTTTTTCGGGCGGGATCCATTTTCAATTGGAATTACATTCTATATACATCATTTTTTATATATACTTTCAAAAGCACAACACCATTTATACATAAATATGGTTTACAAATGGCATGATCTCAGATTCATAAGGTTGTATCCATCAATTTGGATTTTCAAATATTTGAAACCACTTTATATTGAAATCCAATGTATGCATTCCTCGCTAACTATCTCCAATTAATGTGTGTTTCATGCGGGGTTTTTTTACTGCTCAAACATGTATAATGTGTTTCACACACGCAACATATAGTGTAATCCCGTTTAGACATTAATTGCATGTAAACCATGCATTGTTTGTAATTAAAGAATCTATGGGTCACCAATATTGATAAACTATATAACATTACACGTGTGCCCAAATTCAAATGAATATGCATGTTCGATACACCAATTTGCGTTATGATATTATCGATGTCATGATCTCCAGTTTAAATATTTGAATCCCCTTTAATCCAGATATTCGTCTCATATAGCTATCACTCATGCTTATATAGGACTATCTCTCTGGACCTGTACGCGTTCATCGTCTCTCAGGTATCTCTCGTGCTACATGTATGTCTACAATGATCTTTTATCTTCATAACACACTGACGGTACTCTCTCCCTCGACCTTCATCACTCTATCTCTCTGTAAGTATATCTCGCTCCCTGCTATGTGTCTCTGACTATGATTCTCCATGTGGAATCTCTTTCTCTCACACAAACACAAAACTTTGTCTCCCGGGGTCTCATTTCTCTCTACTATTCCCATGTGTGCCACTCGCACACCCCTCATACAGAGATGTCTTTCGCTCCTTAGATATGAGAACATACGACTCTTCCTCTTAAATATCTCTTTCTCACACACAAACACAAACTTTGTCTCCCAGGGTCTCATATTTCTCCATTGTTCTCTTGTATGTTGCTCACACACACTCTCTCTCCCTAGAGATATCTTGCGTTCCCTCATATGTCTCTCTAGCTATCACTCTCGTTGTGAAATATCTTTCTCTCTCGCAGACACAAAACTCCGTCTCTCGGGATCTCATTTCTCTCTGATATCTGTTTGTATGTGACTCACATGCACCCTATCTCTATCTCTCTCACACCCACACACATAACTCAACCTTCTGATCCACTCGACTCCTATCTCTAATACACACTAGCTAGCATCTTTATCTTTCTATTTATCTGTTTCTCCATCAACCTTCTTTCTCGCCCTCACTCTTGATTCCTATCACGCACACTACATATGTTTCTCTCTACATGCAGTCAAGTGCCCTCTCACACACATATATAACTTCACCCTCTGAACCACCCGACGGTCATCTCCAACACCCAAACTAGCGGTTGTCCCTCTAGCTATCATCTCCATCTCTATATCTATCTATAGTTTCTCCGTCAACATTTCTTTCTCGCACGGAGTCTTGCTTCCTATCACCCACACTATATATGTCTCTCCATACATATGCATTTATAGGTTGATCTCTTTTGCACAATCGTTGTGCCTCACTCCCTCTGCTCGCCATAGATGCATGCTCCAGCCCACGCCACTATCTCTTAAAGACAAAAACACATGCTCAATTGTCGGGCCTTCTTCCCTGCATTCTCACATGCATGCATATTGTCATACCGATCCGTCTCTCCCATGTCGTTGATCTTAAGACTTATGTCTTCTTTCTTTTATCTCGATCATGTGTGCGCGCACACACACACATCCCACGTATACATGTATACCTCTCACACATGCACATTCAAGGTCTCTATCTCTCCATACATAGTTAATTACCCTCAATCCTAATGCCACATCGAATCGTTCTCCTCTTTTGTGCACATAACTTCCGCCTGGATGGGTAAAACACACACTCACACTTAACAATCTCCTTCTACCTACCCCCCTCTCACTCTTCCCCTATATCCCTGAAACCAATAAGACCATCCATTTGTTTAATTCTCGCCTACATGCACCATCGATATATAGTAGTCTTCCTCGGTGTCTCTCGAACAAACACGTTCTCTCGATGTCGACTCCTCTCACGTGCACACACCTTCTCTTCCCTCTCTACGGGCATTTTCTCTCTCGCACCCCATCATTGGTGGCCTCTGCCATACACATCACCTCTCTATGATGAAGCCATGCACACTTAAATTATATCTGCCACAGAGGACCCCGCGACACACACACACACACACGCACGCACCCCCCACAAACACTAAGACTCCATCTCTCACACACACACACACGCACACACCCCCCCCACACACACACACTAAGACTCCATCTCTCTCTCTCTCTGACACACACACACACACACACAAACTAAGACTCCATCTCTCTCTCTCACACACACACACACCCCACACACACACTAAGACTTCATCTCACACACACATGCTCTAGGCGGAGCATTTGTTCCTACCACCCTTCATCCAACCTTACTCGTATGATAAACAATCACCTTTATTTACTTGCATAACATGGACAAATTCCACTTTACTTTAGTAGTCAGCAAACTTATCATTTGTATGATGGTGTGCCTGCCATCTTGTAATACAGACTGTATGATCTATATCTGATGGATAGAAAGCAAACTATGATAATTTTACAAAAGATACCCGCACCTCTGTCCACATCATTATCTCCCACAACCTCATTGCTCAGCAATTAAAAAAGGAATAAGTCTCTGGAATAATCTAGCATGCATGGTGACCACTGCCGCCTGCCGGCGCCGTCCATCCCCATGCCTCCGCCCATTTCGACCACCAGTCACCACCACGCTCCACTCCTCCTCGCCTTATCTCTCATCTTTCATTTTTTCGATGACATTCTCGAGATACCAGATTTCCGATAAAATTCTCGAGATATCATTAGTTTTTACACATGGGATTACTCCTGCATGGGTCAATCACAATAGGTGTTTTGTAAAAAAATGCATATTGATGTTCCGTGCAATGCACGAGAATCTTGCTTGTAATTATATAACACAAATCACGAGCAGGAAGTGACATTTTTTTGACACAAATCACGTTAACATGGCCACATAAATCACTAGCTAAAGTAAATACCATTATACTTATATCCCAATGCAAAAGGTTGAGTACATGTCCGAAGAGTAGAGTCGCACACATGCACTCTGTCTCTCAGAATCTCACACACCACCAGTTACGTGACGCCCACTTAAGCAGACACGTATGTTACAATTTGTGCACCCGCGGGTACACGTGATGCTGCGCATTTATTTAAGCCAGAAGGCGAACCCAAACAGTAGCTGCATTCATTCCCCTCCCGCCGCCTCTTCTCTGGTCACCGTCGCCTGGTAGCCATGGCCCGGCCGAAGGTAACAACATACGCCATACTCCCGCCGGAGCAGCGCTTTAATATGGAAATTTTAGTGGTCCTACATGCATCTTTTTGTGCTAGCACTCCTATATAAGGGTTGACCAGTCACTTCCTGCGGACGTGCACGGGCGGTGGAAGAGGAAGGAGAAGGGAAGCGGGCTGTGGAGTAACATTTTTACCACAATTTCTTAGGAAACTGAGTGCAATAATTGAGTAGTTTTGCAAACTACCAGTACTACAAACAACAGGAATCAGCTACTTTGCCATCAGCCACGGCGGACGGCAAAGGCATGGATGGCGGACGGCAAAGATCTTTGCCGTCCGCCGCGGACGGCAAAAGTGGACGGCAATGTACGGGACGGCAAAGAGCTACATTGTCGTCCACTTCGGGCGGCTGACAGCAAAGGGTCCTTTGCCATGAGCTACCGACGGCAATAATTGCGTTGTTACTCCGTTAGGTGGTTAACGGCAAGCCTTTGCCGTCGGCCGCTGACGGCAAACATCGGAAGGCCTTTTCCGTCCGCCGCTGTAGGCAAAGTTTTTTTTTCTCTTTGCCGTCAGCCACTATTGGCAAACTGACCAAATAGGTCAGCCTCCCAGGAAGCACAGTTGCCTGCCATGTGGCCTCTTTGCCGTCCGCTGCTGATGGCAAAGAGACCTTTGCCGTTGGTGGCTAACGGCAAAGAGCCTGCATATTGGCTCTTTTTTCTATTTTTTTTAAATCCAACAATTTTCACAGCAAATATATATGATATATATAGATATATTTCACAGAGCTATTTAACAGCACATAAGTTTCACCGTACATACATATATAGTTCCATCCACTCATACATAGCAAGTTCCATCAAGATAGCAAAGTTGCACATACATATTACAATGGAAAGTTTCATCAAGATAGCAAGTTCCATCGTAGCAAGCTAGAAGAATACTAGAAGAGAATGAAATAAAAAACAAGCACTCCATCATAGCAAGCTAGCTTCCGAGAAGTGAATGAAATCTGCAAAATGGCAAATAAGAAAGTTAGGAAAAGGTGACTAGAAGAGGAAGACTAGAAGAAGAAGACTAGAAGAAGAAGCACGCCATCGTTTGTGAGGTAACTTAGGTGAAATGGATCGTTTATGAGCTAACTTAGATAAAAATGCATCATTTTAGAGCTAATGTAGGTAAAATGGATCGTTTATGAGCTAACTAAGCTAATTATGCCGTTTTTTACATAAGTAAGGTAAGTACATGTCATTATTGAGCAAACCTAGTTAACTAAGCATATTATAACTAACTTAGGTCATTTTGGAGGAAACAAAGCTAAGTATAGATCGTTTTAGAGCTAACTTAGGTAAAATGGCTGGTTTTGGAGGTCAGTAAGCTTATTAAGTCATTTTGCAGGAAAAGAAGCTAACTCTAGGTCATTAAGGTAAGCATATTGGATGAAATAAAGCTAAGTCTAGGTCTTTATGCATTTGTTAAGCAAAAAACTAGAGAAACTTACCTTGATCATGGAGGTGTGGGAGCGGGCTGGCTCAGGCCAGTAGCTGCAGAAGGATCGTGTGATGCTTGTGTGGAGTAACGATGCACCAAAGATCATTTCCAATGTTTCGTTAGCATGATGACACTCAAATGTTAAGACTAGCAAGTAACGTCCATTCAAATTAAACTCACCGTGGTCTCAGGAGCAATCTCTGGATCAATGGCTATGGAGCCACGGGACCTCCCGCCACTAGATATCATCACCTGCTCTGGATTGTAGGGGATCTGGCTCGGGTTAAACTCCTCCCCTTTCCTCGCCTTCCCCTTGACTTGCTTGTAAGAGGCAGTGTGGGCCATGGCATACAGGTCGTACCCCTCTGGCACCTTATCCGTCTTATTGTAGCATGCCTAAAAGAGAGAAACAAAGTAAATTAGTAATTAAAGGGCTCAAGCTAGCATGATGAATGAATTGCATTAATAATGAAGCAAACCACATTACCCAATTCCGCCCAAACTGATATAAGCTAGAGCTACCTTGATGGTGTGGCACACCTTCAATTTGGGCACGTTTGTCCTTGGCCTCAGTCGGCTCCCCTTCCATCTTTCAACACCTGCCATGACAAAGAGTAAACGAAATTAGTACAACATAAAAAAAATACCGACATGAATAATAATATGTATATCACTTAAGTGTATCATCATCAAGTACAACATAAAAAAATTGAATACCTGACACTACTAATAATCTCGATCAGTATCATCAATAAATGCATAATCATCATCATCACTATAATCAATGATGGGCTCATAGGGTTCATTGGCATCAACATGTGGAAGGCCACCTTTACATAATCGGTCGAGCATTGAGATGTCGTCCGCAGCAGTAACCTCTTCTTGTTCCGGCTCTTCTTGTTCCTCCTCTGGGGTGATGTGGGATTCACTGTTGCTGTCTACTTCAATGTTTTGGGGTGAAGTATACCAATTCTTGAAACGCTTTTTGGAAAGACGTGTCTCTTGGAAGAATTCTCCTTCATATGTGTCTAGGTTAATGTGAGGTTCATAATCCTCTTCCTTTGGGGGAGATAGTCTAGCACGTGGCGGCACTTCATAAACGACATCCCAACCTTTCAGATTTGGATTAGTTTGGCAGGCCCAGGGTAGATAGAATACTTGGGTCGCCTGTTGAGCCATAATATAGACATCAGGAACATCTAAATGGGTGCTTTGGTTGATTTCAACTAGCCCTATATGTTCATGAGTCCTTCTAGTCTCCTTCGGCTGAAACCAATAATATTTGAAGACTACGACATTCGGTGGGTTTTCACCATAGAATAGAAGTTCATAAATTTCTTCAACTCTCCCATAATACTCGGTACCTCCTTCGCTGATAGCAGATACACAACAATTTGTAGACTTTCGGTCGGCCGTAGATAGCTCTTTGCCATAGGTACGAAAACGATACCCGTTGATGTCGTATTTGTCAAATGAACGGACCTTATAGTCAAAACCATTAGCGACTTGTCTCAATTCGGCGTCCATAGACTCTGAATTAGCCTACAAGTTTAATATGAAAGGATTGTTGCATTACGCACAAATTAGCGAATGAAATGAAATTGTCTAATAGAATTTACCGTTTGTTTGAACCAAGATATGAAACCAGGATAGCCGCCTCCTTGCTTTGTGAGAAGCTCATACTCTTCGACGGAATCCTTTTGGATCACCACTCCATACGAGAATAGGGCGACGTATCGACTGTATGAAATATCCAGGAATAAGAGCAGTTCAAAGGAAATATAAGTTGCGAATAATCTACCGAGAACTTACTCGATGTACGGCCGCACTTCTATCAGGTTGTTGAAGATATACAACGAAATGGTCCGCCATTCTTCGTTAACCAAAGATACTGGATTTGAAACACTGGCTGGTGCGAGATTGCCTTTGAATAGGCTGAGGTTGGATCCACCCTTTTTAGGCTCGTCAGCATTGTACCGAAGCTTCGGATTATGCAAATGACGATTTTTGGTTTCGTAGTGTGCTGTCATGAAGTTTGCCGCCTCCTCAGTGATGAATGCCTCAGCCATAGACGCTTCAATTCTACGTTTATTTTTACATTTTTCTCGAAGCGTCTTTTGCATCCTCTCAGTTGGGTAGCACCAACGATTTTGCAGATCAACTCTAGCGCCAACTCTTCCATTTCTTCTAGCACGCCAGGCGATAGTTCTTTCGCACAAAGAACACGGAAGAAATAGCTGAGTTCTGCCAGTACTAGCCATTCATCCTCAGGGATGAAGCCACGCAACATCACCGGCATTACCCGCTCAATCCATATGTGCCAATCATGACTCTTGAGACCAAATATCTTCAATTTATCAAGACTCGCTCCCCTCTTTAGATTCACTGCATACCCATTGGGGAACATCAACTGCATTTTCACCCACAATATAATTTCCCTCATAGCTGGCCTTCCAAGATTGAACCATGCCTTTGGCTTCGTCCAGTTCTGCTTTCCTTTCGGTTCTTTCATATTTTGTAACGGCCTATCACATAGCGCCTCCAGATCGACTCTAGCCTTAGTATTATCCTTTGACTTCCCATCTATGCCGAACAATGTACCAAAAAGTGCCTCGACGATATTCTTCTCAGTGTGCATCACGTCGATGTTGTGTGGGCAAAGGAGGTCTTTGAAGTAAGGAAGATCCCATAAGCATGTTTTGTGAGTCCAGGCGTGCTCAGAATTATACCCCTTGAAGTACGCTGGACGCTCTGGATCTGGCTCGAGAGCGTTTAACTAATCTAGGGTCTGTTGGCCTGTCAACGCAGGTGGTGCCGAGTTTTTTACAACTCTACCTCTGATGAAGTTCTTCTTGTCTTTCCTGAACTTATGGAAAGGATCCAGGAACTGTCTATGCATGTCGAAGCAAGAAAACTTGCGACCGGCCTAAAGCCAATGAAACTCAAGAGCTCCCTTGCATGTGGGGCACGGGAACCTTCCATGCACACACCAGCCAACGAATAGCGCATACGCCGGGAAGTCATGCGTCGAGTACATGTACCAGACACGCATTATGAAGTTTTGTTTTCTATAGGCGTCGTATGTCTTGAATCCATTATCCCATTCTTCGTGCAATTCGTCCTTAAGCGGCTGCGTGTAAACATTCATATTTTTCCCCGGATAGTTGGGCCCTGGAATTATCAACGTCAGGAAAATGTTCTTTCTTTGCATAATCTGTCCGGCGGGGATATTGAGTGGAAAGACAAATACGGGCCAACAACTGTATTGGGCTGCCGTCATACCAAACACACTAAACCCATCGGTGCTGATGCCGACTCGAGGATGCCTCGGATCTGCCACTTTGTCAGCATGTAATTCATCAAACTTTTTCCATGCAACACCATCCGATGTGTGTACCATCATCAGATTACCATCTGCATCTAATTCGGTTCTTTTGCCTGTTATGTGCCATGTCATCTGTCTGGCCGTCTCTTCGACCATGAGAAGACGTTGAAGTCTTGGTACGATTGGCATATACCGAAGAACACTAACAGGGATTTTGGTCTATGTCTTCTCACCCATACCGTTGTCTACCACAATATACCTGGAACACTTGCAAATGGGACAATAGTTCAAGTCCGCATAGTCAAGCCTAAATAAGGCACATCCTTTCTCACAGGCATGTATCTTCTCATAGGGCATCTTTAGTGCACGGAGGATTTTGTCCGACTGGTACAGGTTTGCAGGCATTACATGGCCTTTGGGTAGAAAGCGTCCAAATACTATCATAATTGCATCATAGCATTCTCTACCCAAGTTGAACTGAGCCTTCAAAGCCATTACTTGTGAGATAGCATCCAACTGACAAAGCTCAGTGTGCTCGTGGAGTGGACGTTTTGAAGACTCCAACATTTCATTGAAGGCCTTTGCAGATTCCTCCATCTCCTGGTCTGAATCCTGAGCATCGTCATAGTCTTGCACCATGTTTTCCATCCCGGTACCATGCTCGTCGGTGCAACGATGATCCACCTCAGCTCGGTCACTTTGGGCAGACTCACCATGAAATGTCCACACCGTATAATCGGGCGTAAAACCATTCTTCTGTAGGTGTTTACCCATTTCAGCCTCTGTCCTCTTTTCCCAATTGCCGCATCGGAAACAGGGGCACCAAGTTTTCCTCTGGCCATTTGCAAATGCGGCTTGCACAAACCCCTTTGTTTTTGTGAACCATTCAATGCTCCATTTGTTCTGACCAGTGTGACCGGTATACATCCACGCACGATCACTCATCTTGACTTTCAGAGCTACTGGACACACAACAATTATATATATAATTCACCATGTATATATTCATCAGTTGATCTACTTTGTCAATTTTATTACGTCCATGCAACCTACACTCTAATAGGTAATGATAGGTCCTAATCCCACCCGAGTATGTGTAGATTGGGTTCATTTTCCCAAGCTATGCTCCGGATCCGACGCAAAATTTCGGCAGCACCTCCCCGCTGTTCTCCTGATACACGTCTCTGCAATAAACAGAGAGGATGTGTACCCGGAGAACAACAGGGGAGGCACTGACGAAATTTATGCGTCGAATCCAGAGCAAAGCATATGGGAAAACGAACCCAATCTACACATACTCAGGCTGTCCATGGATAGCGTTGGACAATTTGAAAGAATCAAGGTTATAAATATGCAAATGCATGCATATTTATAACTATGACGCTTTCGAACAGGAGACACATATTGGTTACGCATACTGATGATTCAAGACACATATATAGCTAGCTACCAAATTTCATGTCATTTGTGCAAATAATTAATGGGGGAGAAGGACATGTCATTTGTGCTCACCCACGAACGAAGGGGCAGAGCTCGTCAAATGCACGGCGAGGTCGTCGAACACCAAACCTCGCAGCGATGAAACAACTACACATTTAAATCTACCCGATCAACACAATTATATATGATGTTTTTCATAACAAAATCGAAAAATATATGACCTAACTAATAATTCACAAATATATAACCCCGTCGGCCTCTGGAAGGCCAAAGAGCACCTTTTCGGGAGGTTTAGGGGGTCGGGGTCTCATGTCGGTGTCGGGGTGCTGTTTCGGGGTCAGGGTGTCGTGTTGGGTCGGGGTGTCGGGGTGTGGTGTCGTGGTCTGTGTGTCGGGGTGTGGTGTCGGGGTCGGGGTGTCGGAGTCAGGGTGTCGGGGTCAGGTGTCGGGGTGTGGTGTTGGGGTCGGGGTGTCGGGGTCAGTGGTCGGGGTGTTTCCTTCTATCCTTCTTCTTCTTTCCTTCTCTTCTTCTTCTTTTTTCTTCTTCTTTCCTTTCTTCTTCTTCTTCTATCCTTCTTCTTCTTCTTTCCTTTCTTCTTATTCTTCTTCTTTCCTTTCTTCTTCTTTCCTTTCTTCTTCTTCTTCTTTTTTCATCTTTTTTCTACTTCTTTTCTTTTCTTCTATTCTTCTTCTTCTACTTCTTCTACTTCTTCTACTTCTTTTCTTCTTCTTCTTTATCATCTTTTTTCTACTTCTTTTCTTTTCTTCTTTTTCATCTTTTTTCCACTTCTTCTTCTTTTCTTCTACATATTCTTTTTTCTAACACTAACACTAAATTTTCTTCTTTTCTAACACTAAATCTAACAGTAACACTAACACTAACAATTAAACAAGAATTAAACAGCAAAAAAAGAAAAACAAAA
>NC_041381.1:458573863-458592974 GCF_002162155.2 Triticum dicoccoides | reverse complement strand
GCCGGGCGGCGGGGGCGGCAGCGGCGCGGTAGGGTGGCGGGGGCGGGGACGGAGGAGGTCGAGGGAGAAGAGATGAGTAACGGGCGGGGAAGGGGGCTCGGCCGTTAGTTAGGTTAGTTAGGGTAGGCTTTGCCGTCCGCCCTCCTTTGCCGTCCGCTTTTGTTCATATTTGCCGTCTGCTGCAGACGGCAAAGCTGGGGGACGTTAAGTATTTTTTAACCAGCTCCTCAGTAGGCCCCCCTCCCTCTTTGCCGTCTGCTAGCGGACGGCAAAGAACAGGCTGATGGCAAAGGCTTTGTTTGCCATCAGCCAGTTCTTTGTCGTCTGCTTTCGGGTAGCTGATGGCAAAGAGCTTCTTTGTCGTGTGCTATCTGACGGCAAAGAGCTGGCAGATGGCAAAGTAGTTGATTCCAGTAGTGACACCTGAAACGGTTCAAAACCTATACTCCCTTGCTAGCGCGCGCTTCCCGCGTGAAACGGTCAGCGTCGCCCTGGAGCATCAGTGCTGCATTAATGCCCGGCCAGAGCGGAGGCGACCTCTCACTGGCACCGGCTTTGAAGTGGCGCGACGGCCGAGAGAGCGCTGCTTCCCGGTGCACGCGACTGCTCCGCGTCGAGACTGGCCATAGGCCCTATTTGGATCCATGGGTTAGAGTTAGTTTGAGCTAGTTGGGGCTCAAATAGCCCTAAATTATCCAAGCATGAGGGTTTAAATTGGAGCAAGTTGCACCGAACCCACCAAAAAAAACTATCCCACCCAAGAGGTGCTAACTGGAGATAGTTCTCATTGGGACCACTGAAAAATCACTTTTCTCTCTCCATCAAGTGCATTTATTGTCAATCTAACCCTGTCACCCAAACACCTCTTTGGCTACAGTTAGTTCAGGGTTAGTCATGGTTTAGTCTAACCTCTAGCTAAGTTAGAGTATCAAAGAGGAGCAGTATAGGACATGCAAGTTGCTCAAAGCATATAGGCAAATTCGTACGTGAAAGGATTTTTTTTCTTTTTGGAAACGGAACGTGAAAGGAAATTTTTTAGAATGCTCTTGGCATGTCGCTAACATGAGATGAGTTAACCGACCTCAATAGACGGCAAAAACACCAGCCCTCCGCACTTTGATAGAGACGAGGAGGGAGAAGCGATACAGGCTACTGGATTACTAGAGATAGGTGTCGCACGGAAGCCAAGAAATATGGTGATAGCGTGGGTTAGTCATGTACTAGTATGATGTAACTACACTGGGCTGCCGTGTTTCGTACTCTTCATCCAGTGTGGAGATGATTGGTTAATTTTATATCGTTGAATAATATTAAATATTATGAGTGCAGACGCTCCACCACGAGGTTGCTTGCTCCTTCTCGGTCATCCGGAATCTATGTTCTTCCACTCTATTTTTTTACGTGAGCTTTGTTCATCCTTTTGCCAACACGCGAGACATCTAGCATCAAGGTGCACGTGTTATGCAAGGATCGTTCCATCTATATGAAGAACACGTGGGACTGGAACTACAAGACGGACATGTACCCAGGAGTGGACGTATGAACCTGAGTAATGTAGCGCATTAAGTGAAGTAGAAAGGCACAAATGGTATGAACATGCATGGCATATAGTGTGTGTTTGGTTGCGTTCTCGTCTCAGCATAGTTGTTCCCTCTTCATGCATGCTCAACTCAACACCCCTCTTCATGCATGCTCTCGTCATGCATGCTTCTAGTGTATTTGTGCTAAACTAGTGTGGACTCATGCACCCTCCATACACTCTACCAAACACCCAAAAGTAGGTCGAGAAGGGAACTCTTGGGCAGCATTTGTCTCTTACTACATGCTACCACTAAATGTTGTACGTGCAATGCACGGTGATGTTATGGAGTAAGTGCCTAAGTACTCTACTACTACTATATTAGTTGGAGGCACATATTAACTTTTATATTTGTTTACGTGTATGCCTCGAGACCTTCCAACTAGACGTGTCTTTCTCTCCAGGTCGCACTTTGTATCGTTCATACCACTAAGTACTACTACGTGTGGTCTCCGACCCAGAAGTGGAAGAAGTGGAGACGCTCTACCACGCTGTTTTTTTACGCTGGGCTCTACCATGTTGTTCATGTCCCACTCCTTTCGCTGACGTGTGGGACATCCAGCACGTGTCGTGTTTGGCACCCTTCATCGTAAGAGTTGAAACGCTAGCATTCATCAGAAATAAAAAATAATTATAAATCAGCAGCGATACTATTTTTTTTGCGAACCAATCAGTAGTGATACTATACCACACGGTTTCCTTGATCCTCGATATCGGAAAGAATACTTTTGTTCACGAACATGTGGGACGTCGACCATCCTGGTCCACTTGCCATGCACGCAGAACTCCAAGGGAGAGTCACACAGGTCATCGTGCCGCAGTAACAATGACTAATGAGCCGTCAAATCACAGGCCCACTTCCCACTTTGAAGTTCCTCGGACGAAGGAACCATCATGACTTTGTTGAATTCCACTTCTTGAAGAAAACTACTGTACCAGCAGTACTACTAGCTACAGTAGTTACTCCAACAGAGGCCTCCTTTCGCTCATAGGATAGTAATTTTATAGGAATATGAAAATCATAGGAAGTGAGATGACATGCATCTCAATTCCTATAGAGAAAGAGATGCCATTTGATGCATAGGATAGGAATTTTTCCATTTAGTCTAGTCTAATGTACCGGTAATTTGCTCTAAAAACTACAGTAGTAACTGGTAGTACTGGTACATGCTCGTACTCAAACATAGACACATACACTAACTACTAGTACTACTACTTCTCACATGCTGGCTAGACGCCGTCGTTCTCCTTCCCGGCTTTGCCGGCGACACCCCATCGTGCTTGGATCTCCGCCGACCTCTCCGCAGCAGCGCGTGCGTCCTTTTCTTTCTTGCGGCGGCAGGCCTCTCTTTTCTTGAGTGCTTTCTGACTTTTCCGCTCCCTCTGTGCGGCTTTGGCCGCCTCTTGCTCTACCGCCCATTCGGCCTTGGCATCTTAAAATTCCTCCCACATAGTTGTGAGGTCGCGAGCGATGATGAACTCGGCACGGTGGGATGCCATCACTTCCCTACCATTTTGTGTGCGGTCGTGGGCGGTGAGGAACTCGGCGCGGCGGGATGCCATCGCTGCCTTACCGGTTAGTGTGCAGCGCGGTGGCATGAACGACGCTTGGTGAGACCTCTGGGGTGGAGTGGCCGGACAACCGTATAGTGCATTGGTTTTCAAGAGCTCAAGGACAGAAGATGAAGCAAATTTGGATTCCCCTTCAATCCTGGTCATTTATTACCGAGTAAAATGCATTGGCAGTCATCGAACTTGTCTTGATAGCTCACTTTGATCATTGTATATGAGATATGGTGATTATATGGTCATTGGCTCAGCGTATAGCTCCGTATTTGTCTGGTTGACTAGTCAAACAATCCGCATGCACCTCACAAGCTCGTGTTCTTTATCTATCTATGCAGGCCTACCAGTCAATGGAGAAAGAAATACTGTAAAAAAAATTATGCGTATGTGGGGAATCAAACCACGGACTCGTCCCTGCAACGCACCCTCGTCAGCCAAATGAAAATGAAATACTTCGCGTCAGACACTCACGCTCATGCTGTCAAAGCATGCTAATGCATTCACGTCGCCCTCTAAATCAAAGTCCTGCTGATGGCGCAACGCAAACGGCGAGCCCATCACCTACGCGCCCCGGCGGTGCCTGACATTACTGTTTAGACGTTTGATGGAGGCCTACACGAATGCCGAGCATGTATTCACCTGGCTCAACACCAACGGTCATACTCGGACCGCCTTGCTCATGTATATCGTCCATCACAACAACAATCTATAAAACAACCTAGCTAGAGAGGGTACTATGGTAGTATGGTACGGATGATGTACTATCGTGAGCGACCGATCTTAGTGCCATTGCACACCGAAACCCCTTCCATCGCTAGCGCGCGCTTCTCACCTGAAACGGTCACCATCTCTCCAGAATGTCAATGCCGCATTCACCGGACTTAACTGCAGGTGCAATTGGTGTGTCACTGACATGCGGGCCAGATGCCCGTTGGGCCCACATGTCAGTAACCCAACGCATCTGCAGTTAAGTCACTAAAGCAGCATCTGCATTCACGCCCGACGAACCTACTCCGGCACCAGTTGTCCATCTGTCTGCCGCGGCTCATTGCCATTCGCCCACTATATTAACTTCAGCCCCAGCTCCCAGCCATAACCAAAGACCCACACTTATTCTCCTCCGTTCCCTTCCTTCTGTTGGCACCACTCCAACCATGGCCTCCTGGCGCTCCGAAGCTCTCTTGGACGTACTATCGCACGAGCAGACAAGGGACATCAGCGGCTCCGCTCCGGGCGCACTCCAAAGCTCTCTTCGATGTACTGTCGCAGGAGCAAACGAAGGAGATCGTCGGCACCCCCCCCCCCAGCCGCCCTTTGCCGCCACGACCACGAAGCTGGCGCGCGTGCGCGGGCGCAGCCGGCAGCGAGGAAGGGTAGTACACGGTAGGTCACCACCGCTCTAGTCCTGGGAAGGCCACCGCTACTCCACTCAGTCGACGCCAAGCTTGGTGGGGTAAACATTGGCGGCCGATTAGCCGCTTGACGGCGACCTGGAGGCAGAAATATTTAGAACCTTGTGCTCCGGACGAGGAGGTTATCGAGGCAGATGAGGAGGAGGCCAAGGCAATGGCCGGCTTTCTCGGGTTCATGGCCGGACATGGTGGTCGAGCGCCGGCGATCGTTTAGATTAGGTTTACAGTAGGTTTTTGTATGGTTTGTGCGAAATATGTAATGAATTTCGTCCAGTTTGTAGGAAAAGTTTTTGAAATGTAATGAATTTCATCCGGTTAATTTGAAATTTGCTTTGTTTGCACGAATTTCATCCGGTTAGTTCATATAGTTGTCGAAAGGTATGCGGGCAACATCGGATGGCATCCATCAGTGTCCTCAGACAGATGCCGGTGTAAATTTGTGGGCCAGCGCTGGAGATGCCCTAACTATCATGCTATAATCGCTAACAGTCCTCCATTATTTGGCAGGGAACAGTTATCCCTCGATCAAAATCATATCCGCGGTGTTTCGCACTCCTCCCGCGTAAGAGTGTAAACTCTTGCTTACATAAAAATGGAGCAAGTGGACGACATTGTAGCATGTCATATCACTCGAACTAGCCCGCCTAACGAGCGGGAAAGCACCACCCTCGTCATTTTGTTCTGGATTTATATCGATCGATCGCGCGAAAATGTTACGCCTCGCAAGTTCTAAAGGAAAAGGTGGCACACTTACGACTCGTACGCGTCACATCCTGACAATCTGGCTCACACGCCGCTCACCAAAGGGGACACGCGTTGTCTTGCAATTTCACTGACATGTGGGACCGTAATTGAATAAACCATCGATAGCCGAAATCTAATTGCTCGGCGGGCGTCGGCTGAGAAGAGAGAAACGGGGGAGGGAGAAGAGATCGCCCGCCCGCCGCGCACGGACTCCAAGAAATATATGGTGATAATGTGAGGTGGGCCATGCTGGAGTCCGGACCGCTTCCGGAGCCCGCTCTCACCGCACTGGCCCCTCAAGACGCCAGATGCCCGCCGCATGCATGCATAGCAAGTAGTACTCCTTATGTGGAGGAGAGAGAGGCATTGACAAAGTCAAGGAGTGGGCTCTGCAAGAGCCCGTCTCTACACGTGCTCCTAGGTATAAAAAAATAATTCTAAAAAAGGCATAAAAAACAATTGTGTCTTAAAAAAAGAAAGGTAAAAAACATTTGAGAGGAAATATATAGAGAGAAAGTGAGAAAAAGCTGTAACCTAGGCATTACATGAGGACGGAGGGAGTGGTGCACATGCCAAGTTCACTGGGCTGCCGTGTTTCACACTCCTCCGTTGTAACAGTGGAGACAATAGCTTTCATCAAAAATAAACAATGAATACTCGTTGCTCGTCCTCTATATCGGAAAGAATACTTTCATTCGCCAACATGTGGGACGTCGACCATCCTGGTCCACCTGCCATGCACAAAATTATCCGGGTCTACCCCGGTCGTATCGCAGGCCCAACCTTTCCCACTGTAAGTTGTTCGGACGAAGGAACCATCATGACTTCGTTGAATTCCGCTTCTTCAAGAAAACTTATTGTACCCAGAATACTGCTACCACACGCAAAGACTAGATGACACTGTACCTAGTCATATTACTGAAACCCACTAGGCCAAACTAGCCCGCCTAGGTCATCTATTTTGGAACGGAGGAAGTACATATCTGCACTGCTATGATTTTGTGTTGCATGTTCTCTGTACGTTTGCTACAATTTTCCTACCCTATGAACCAAATGAGGCCTGAAAATGTATCCGTGTCGATTATTGTCTGATCGATCACTAAGCCTACGATTTCGGAGCTAGGACTATTGGTCGATCGACGAGGGATAAGTATAAGCGTACAACGAGCTCATCAGCCCCAACGTTTCTCTTCAGTGAGTGTTTTGCAAGTACTATAGCTCGCACAGTAGCTAGCCTACTAACACCAAGAATCATCAAACAAGCCCTGCTGATATGATAAACAGTTCAAACTTACATCTAAGCATGCCATATATTACATCAAAAGCTGGTGAGGATACATCTGTTTTCATAACTCAGAGAGGGTTCACATGATTCATTGCGTGATTCACTATCAAACAAAAGTAGCAAGATCCGCCCACACAAGAGAGTGCACTAGCCCTAAGATGGTTTGATAACACGCATCGTTCTGGTAATTAAACACAGGGCAATGCAAACTACCCTGAAGGATTAGCGCGACCAACTATTTCTTGTCATCGATCTCTCGGGCAATGACCACAGCACGGACAGCGGCATGCGAATCAATTTCTGGGGCGATGTCCATAGGACTGACCGCGACATCGGAATCGATCTCTGGGGCGATGTCCACAGGATGGACAGCGGCATCGGAATCGATCTCCGGGGCGATGCCAACAGGACGGGCCACGACATAGGAATCATTAAGGACATCCACCAGCACCTGCACAACCCTAACATATTAGCAAGCACATTGCAAATAATCAAAAACCACAACTATGGTAATAATCCATTATTTTTTACCTTGTGTAGCTCACCGGGGGATCTCATCCCTCCAGGGGCCATCTCCTCGACCTCGATGGGGGCCATCACCTTGCCAGGGGAATAATGCTTCTCAACGGCGACTATCTCCTCAAACTCGGCCTTGAGCCTCGCATAGGTGGCAACCAGAGTTCCTAGGGTAGGCACGGTGGGGCCCTTGTTGTTCTTCCAACTTTCTTTGAGGAGTTCGTCCGCCAATGTCATCAACTCTTTGGCCAGTGCTTGTTTCTTGGAGTTCTTCGTCTCCATGGGTTGGCCCGCCAACATGGTCAACTCGTTGGTCGGTGCTCGCCTCCTGGAGATCACTGTCTCCAATGGGTTGTCCGTCGGCAACTCTTTGCCTATTGCTCCAGGATCCATCAATGAACTGACAAACAAAAAGCAATCGAAAGGAAACCACAATCGCAATGAAAACGGGAAAAGAATAGGATGTGAGAATCGGTCGGTGCTTCACAAAAAGAAGATTCTTGGAATGAAAATATAGCAGCATAACTGATTCGCCCACCTTTCCTTCATTGGTACAGAAGAAAAATGGCAGAAGTGAGTAGCCTGGAGTGAGGTTTTCTTCAAGAAAGGGAAGAAAGGGCTTGAACAAGCGTTCTAGTGAAATGATGGTTGCTTCGTCCAGTCCAACTTGGAGGTCACCTTACCACTGCTGGTAAAGGTGTGGGTTTTGTGATATGACGGGTCATGACGGCCATATCGGGGTGACAGGTGAGTCTCGACTGTAGCACCTCGCTGTGATTTGGTGGATGGCACGCGGGCCCGGATGCTTTGAAATGTCCTGCATGTAGATAGAGCGGCTAGTCATATAGGAGTGCTCAATATTGTGCACCACGACCAGGGCGGAGAGGAAAATGAGAGAACTACGTAATTAATGCATGAGTTTAATTAGTAGTTTTGTAAAGTACGAGATACATTCCTCCAATCGCAAAATGCCTTGGTTCATGAGATTTGAGATTTGAGCCCTATAAACCGGAAGGGAGGGAGTACTGCACGGCTGCACGCGGTGTAGTCTAGTCACTTGTTGAAATCTCTAGAAAGGCAAATACTCCTTTCCGGTTTACAGGGCTATACTACTCCCTCCGTCTAGGTGTGTAAGTCATCTTACAAAAACCAAATAGTCCCAAAACACTAAGGCGCGGTGCATTAACTTCTACCTTGTTTCTTGTTTCTTGACATATCAACCAATAAGAGATGAGAGGTGTGCATGCTTTTAATGACTTGCAATGGCTATTTCATTGCAAGCAATGCTATTAATTAGCAAATAAACATTGGTGACCCCAGGAGGAAACGGTGCTAAGCGCGTGGATCTTTGCAGAATGAGTATCAACCAATGGATGATGGTGTTTAATTGTTAAACAATAGCAATTTTGTCTCATGCAAGAGCCTAGCTAGTATATGCGTGCTCCAAGGCACCGCACCACGCGAGCGTTCGCAACTACCACGTTTGGGTTGCGATTGGCTCTTCGCTTCTTCGAGAAGACGAACAATGATGTTACTCCTATTTCTACAGTATCGAATCCACTGCTGCATGTCTGTCCACCTCGTGCGGGAGGGATAGCGTGTAGCAAAGCTTCTACTTACTGCTCCTGCCTTTGCGTCTATGACAGGTGGGCCCAACAGGTGGTTGGCCCTCCTGTCATGCAGCCAAAGGCAGGTGCAGTTAAGTCACCGGAGCTCAGCCCGCGAGGGAGAGGGCATTATAGTAATCAAATTTCTCAGTCTTGTACGAGTTGACGCGACACATCAAAGCACTGCACTCGACATAAGTCTTTTTACACATTTCAAATGGACTACTTTGTATGTAGACATATTCTGCTTCGTATGTAGTCACTTGTTGCAATCTCTAAAAAAACTTATATTTGGAAACGGAGGGAGTACAACGCATGCATGCATGCCGTGACTTTCCTTTTGATACTTGCATGTGTTGATTTGATGCACCTTGCCAAATTTTGACTATAAATTTAACTAACCAAATTTTCATGCATGTCACAAAAAATTATGGGGCTGTTTGGATTGTGATTATGTTTGTCTTATGTTGCCACATTATTTTTCCCACACTTGTCATACTTGCCTAACCTGAGTTGCTCAAATTGTTAGACACACTTTGGCTAATCTTGCCACAATTTTTGTGTCTATGACATGTGGGGTTCACTACTAATAAAAAGAATTCTTGTCTTAGGTGTGGCTAATAAAAAAAACTTATATTTAGGAACGGAGGGAGTAGAAAATATAAATAATAATGCATGTTGGGGCAACCCACGTTTCCACTAATTTTAGCCGTGGGCTTGTTCACAATTTTTACGAGGGGGTAGTTCTTCATTTAATGGAGGGACTTGTAGTACTAGACTTGAACGATACAAAGTGCGACCTGGTACACCGTAACACCACTTGGAACAAGCGGGTAGCTATCTCAAAAAACAATCAACAACTAAAAAACGCGACCTGGCATGTAGTAGTACACAATTTTAAACGATTGTTTTGATGGAGTGAAAAAGGAAAACTACCCCACTACGTATATCTAGGTCGGAGCCTCCGCGCTTGCTTGCTAGGGTTGCTCTATTCACACACTCTCATCCTCTCCAGATCTAAACAACATAGGGGTAGTAACACTGTCTTTCTCCCTTCAAAAACACTGGCTTTCTATCCTCACTGCTAGTTACAGATCCGGACATATCCCCCTCCGGCGGTGAAGGGGAGGAGGGGTAGCGTTTAGGCCGCCATCGACAGCGAGGGAGGAGACCCACTGCCGGCCGCACCATTATCTCTGGCCGAGCGCCGGCGCGGGAGGTCCTCCGATCCCTTCATCGTTGCCTGTGGGCGGATCCGGCCTCCCGCCGCCCACCTATCCACATCCCGACGACCTTCAGGTATATCTTCATTCGAAACCGCCTTAGCTCTACTTCCCCAGCTTGCTCCGTCGCTGCATGTGCATCATTTTCTACCTCTCAGCCCCTCTTGATCGGATGGTCCAACATCATCTATTTTTCTTCTTCTATTGTTAGAGGTAAAGCTACTTCATGGAGTCGAATCTCGTACTCCCTCCATCCAAAAATACTTGTCATTGAAATGGATGTATCTAGATGTATTTTAGTTCTAGACACATCCATTTTGATGACAAGTAATTCCGGACAGAGGGAGTACTTGGTTCAAACAAGAAATAAAGTGGGGGTGGGGGAATTTAGTATGTACATCGGACTTGGTACAAACAGGATGGAAAGGTGGTGAAAGTAGTACAGATTGGTCATCCAACCGGTCTCTTGGTCGAAAAGGGAAATATAGGGGTAATGCTGTACACGGTGGTATGACCAGGACTAGATTTGCTATCCACACATATGAGTAGGTGGCTAGAGTGAACAAAAATGGGACCAACCCAGATATGTTTCTTGGATGTTTGTTTCTCAGGGCAACAAACTATGAATCACCACTTTATGCCCCTGTTTACGTACATGGTGCTGGACTGCTGGTGCACCCACTGTCCCATGCCCTTATACCAAATATTTAGCTGTTCTTAATCTAATGTCCCTGGTAAAAATGAAGCCATGCCACTGTTATAAGCCATGACAAGTTTAGCCAAATGTTTTTGCCTGTAATTGTTTGAGACTCTGATTGTTTCCTCTGTACCTTTTTGTGCAAACAGGGATATCCAATTCACCTGGTTGCTGTTGTGACCTTTTGGTGCACTGCACAAAACTCTTCTTAAAAGAAGTGACTTTTGTGTTGTTTAACTGGAATGTCAGAATGGAACAGTTGGTTATTTCGGTGGAACTGCACAAAGGGAGATCTGTGTTCCAATCCTCATCATCCATATTGGCGCCATAACCTTCCTTTAGGTAAGAATGATATTTAATGCATGTGTTCATCTCTATTTTCCAACTGCCATGAGAAAATAATGCTATTTTTACTAGTACACTTGTACTCCCTCACTGACAAAACCAATTCTGAATTAAAAGGCCAATCATGTACTTGGTTTCACCAACTTGTGAGGAGAAAGAGAAACAGAGCATGAAGAGGAAGAAGAGAAGAATAAACAGTGCCAAGGCGATCTTGCTGAAGCCAAAGGCCTCAGTCGAGGCCATTCAAGGGCTCCGGCAATGACTACCTTACATGTGAGACGATCCTCCAGGGAGCCCTTCCACTTCTGCTGTCTCACTTAATTAATTAGGAGTACTTAAGTACCACTAATTTATTACTACCTAATTTTCCTGTTGGAGTTAAACAAATCTTTAGTAGGACCCTATGCTGAATCATGTACGTGTGTATGTTTGTCTATGGAGGTGAATCATGTGGTGGAGCAGGGAGGGAATATTATTAGTGTCATGGCATAATAGTGTTATTGTTTTGCATGTCAATTTATTGCCATTGGTTCAATGAGGCAATGTTTTGCGTATTGTCCATCATGAATTTGATGCTACTGTTTGAGTAATATGATAATGTCTTCCTATCCTATCTCACTAAGCTAATGAAGGTTTCACATTGTTCCTACTTGTGCAAACAGGGATCATGTTGTGCCAATCATACATTTTAGTGGAACTACACAAGACAATACAATGAACTGTATCCCAGCCAGTGCTTTAACTTTGCTGGAAGTTCTTGATAATCTTTCGATATAATCTCAGGACTGGTAAACAAGAGTGATTTCAACCATACATTTGAAGTGCACAAAAATATATACTATTGTGCGATTCCAGTGAGTGCTTTATCATCTCTTATGGGACTACATGAATAAGCTTTTTTTCTCAGGTTGGTATGGGCCTAAGGCCTTCATCCATATTAGTTTGCTGTCATCTCTATTTGTATCGTGCTACTGCCATGAGAAACTCCTTTATCTTTGCACGTTAAAGTTTTGCAACCTATGATAAATGGCAATGCTTTGAGTGTTGAGCTAATTGGCACTGATTAAATAAACTAATACCTCTCTTTAAGCAAGACTACTATGTTGCTAACTTTACCCATTAAGATAATGAGGGTGCTTCTATTTGTTAGTGTATGTTTCATCAACTAGCCCCACTATTACAGTAATCTCACTCTCTCAATATATGTGCCAACAGGGATGCTCGATTTTGGTGGAACTGCACAAAAACTTTGGGTGCTTCATTGCCTCGACAGCTTCCATTCTTTCCCGTCAGTCGCTAATCTCGGATTGCTTTCTTCCTTTGTTGTCAGTCGCTTGGCTTATCTCGGCTTCCAATCAAAGGAAATAGTAATTGATATGCTACCTCACACAGGTTGGTACTGGTATTTATCCTGATTATTGTGCCTGTCATATGTATTGGTAATTTGGTATTGTGCTACTGTTTGCCAATTTCATAAAGGAGTAATTTGGAGCTTGAACTTGCAGGCAAATCAATACATTGGGTGATTTCAGTAGAACTGCACAAAATGATCAGATGGACAGGTACTTATGTTGCTGCTATGTACTCCAAAGTTCACTCAGACAAGCATCGATGTTGACAAGAAGAAGTGCCTATATTCATTCGAGTATCAACCGGCGTCAACCAATTGTCAAACTCCAAGTATTAGGAGAGTGAACGCCAAAAATTTTGCTCGGTGCATAGCCCAGAAAAACGCAGTCCAGTCTTTGGTCCCAACTTGTGCCATTTGGTTATCGGCACATATGGTAGCGAACTATATGGCATGGAGTCTAAAGATTCCAGACAAGTTGGTTGACGCGTATATCAATCTGGCACTTAATCAGTCTGCACGCCAAGGATGCTCCATTTTAGTTGAACTGCACAAAAAATTTGGGTGGTTCATTTTCTAAACCGCCTCCTTTCTTGTCTGTAATGTAGAATTTTGGCGAGATACAGGACCAAGATGAGCCAGCAAACTAGTTGGATGAAAGTAGTGGCCAAGTTGCTCGAACCTCCCTCGGCACAAGGCCACTATTTGAGGATAAACCTACAAGCAAAGTTCAGATTGTCTGTGCTGCCTCTTATGTACTTGAAAGTTTACTCGTACAAGAACTAATTTTAGCAAGAAGTACCTCCGATTGAACACCATTTACCAGTCTGTACCCTAGGTAATTAAAGTTCGTCCATGGATCATATTGGTTGTGATCTCAATCATTTGGATGCATAAACATACTAAACATGTGTATATCTAAATCTTTTTGTGAATTATGTATGAATATTGTCGTGTGATCTATCAATCATTTGGATGCATAGATATGCTGAGCTTGTGTATATATGAATCTTTTGAGTTGTTGATAGTGAATGTTCGCTATGAATATGAACGTGTCCTGTGAACCTGAGTTTGATACGAATGTTTACCTTTTCTGTTGTATTTGTGTGTGAACTTTTTAGTATGCCTACTGTGGGGTATAAAAAGGTCTTTGTTCTATTTATCTACATATAAGAATAATAACACTGTGTCCAATTTATGTTTTCCCTTCTAACCACATTATATATATTTATATTATTACTATTATCGTATATTTTATAGAGACTTATATATACATTATAAAAACATCCCGCATTTTTTTAACTTATAAAGTTAAATGTTTAACGGAAGTTGGCAAGAAAAATCCTGGTTGTTTTTGACTCACAGGCAAGGAAAATCCTCGTGATTGCATACAAAAGCTTGCGAAGATTTTAAGGACCAATTTAATAATAACGCGCTCATTTTTATTTTGAGCAATAACTCACTAATTTGTTAATTATATATATATATATATATATATATATATATAATGTGCCTCTCCGGTTTATTCTTTGATATTAATTGCTCCTTCTATCCCTCCACCCCTCGACACCTCATGTTATTCTCCACAGACTACAGCCCCACGCCGCAACAGAACCAGTTATAACCCTTCTCCTCCTCTCAATCTGCGACTCCACTGCCACGTCTTCCCATCTGCGAGTCGTTCTCGTCCGGGGCCTCGCCGTCGTCCATCGCCTCGCTGCGCTCGGTGCAGCATGGTCAACAAACGAGTCATCAGAAGAGGACTGTACGTGGAGAGCCTGAGGATGGGACCCATGAGGTCCATGGTCGCACGCAAGGAAAGTTCCTCCTTATTAAGCTGAAAAAAAAATGTTTCCTCCACCTGACAGCTGGGACCCACCGGCTGTATCTTCACACGGAAGGAAGTGCCTCCTTGTTTTGCGAAAAAAATTATTCATCCCGTTAACAGCTGGGACCCGTCAGATTTGGTGGCTGACTGGTGGGCCTACTAAGCGGACGTGTATGCACGACTTTGTCAACTTAATCAACAAATGATTCTAGCAGCTGGACCGTTGGATGTTAATCCAACAGCCGTGCTCCTTCTTCAACCTGTGTTCTTGCTCCTGTCTCCTGTGGGCGGCACCGCGGCTGTGCTGCCACGCACCCGAACCAGTGAAGTTTCCCACTCCTCTCCATCTGCAACTCCACTACCCTGTCTTCCCCATCTCCGGGTCGTTCCAGTCTAGGTGCGCTCGGCACGGTGTGGTCAACGTGGTCAACAACCGAGAGTCATTGAAAGATGACTATACGTGAGATGCTGACAGTGGGGTCCACGCCCATGGACGCATGCATGCAACAGAACGTGGCGTGGTCAACGTGGTCAAGGAACGACTTCCATTGGAAGTATACTGCATGTGGAGAGTCTGACAACCGGGTCCACGGCCGCAGCAAGTAAGTGCCTCCTTATTATGCGGAAAATAATGATTCCTCCAACTGACAGCAGGGACCCACTAGATGGGCCACCATATTTTGCGAAAAAAGCGTTTGCCCCCTGACTGCTGGGACCCACCTGACGGGCCACCGTATTTCACGAAAAAAACATTCCCCCCACTGTCATCTGGGACCCACCGGAAGTGCCTCCTTATTAAGCAGAAAAAATGAATACTCCCACTGCTAGGTGGGACCCACCATGGTGGGAGGCTGACTTGTGGGCCCACTAAGTTGACGGGGACAGAGGGCTTTGTCAACTTAGTCAATATGAACGATTCTAGCTGCAGTGACTGTACGATGTCCATCCAACGGCCATCGTGCTTCTTCAGCCTCTGGTCTTCTTGCTCCAGCTGCCCAAAGCAGCGCTGATCGTGCCGCCTGCTCCTGCCTCCCGTTGCCAGTTGTGATGTCGCGGAGGCCTCACTGCCCCCTACTACTCCCGCCGCTGGCCAGGCCATCCCTCCACTCACCCACACCCCCTGTTATTCTGCGGCGACGGCAGCCTCAGACCGCAGCCGAACGAGTGAACTCTCATACTCCTCTACGCGTGGGCATCCACTGCCGCGTCTTCCCCGGCTCCGCGTCGTCCCCTTCCTAGGCCTCGCCGTTGTCCACCGCCGTGGTGCTCTTGGCATGGCGTGGTCAATGTGGTCAACGACCGAATTCCATCAAAAGAGTACTGTACATGGAGAGGCTGACAACTGGGTCCACGGCAGCCGCAAGGAAGTGCCTCCTTATTACGCGGAAAATAAATATTCCTCCACCTGACAGCAAGGACCCACCGTACGGGACACCAGTATTTTGTGAAAAAAAAAGTTTCCCCCTGACTACAGGGACCCACCAGACGGGCCACCGTATTTTGCAAAAAAACGTTCCCCCCGCTGGCAGCTCGGACCCACCGAAAGTGCCTCCTTATTACGCACAAAAAAATGAATACTCCCCCAGCTAGCTGGGACCCAACTTGGTGGGAGGCTGACTTGTGGGCCTACTAAGTTGACGGGGACAAAGGGCTTTGTCAACTTAGTCAATATGAACGATTCTAGCTCCAGTGATCGTACGATGTCCATCCAACGGTCGTAGTGCTTCTTCAACCTCTGGTCTTCTTGCTCCAGCCGCCCAAAGCAGCGCCGGTCGTGCCGCATGCTGCTACCTCTCGTGGCCGGCTGTGCTGCCGCGGAGGCCTCACCGCCCCCTACTATTCCCACCGTTGGCCAGGCCCTGCGGCGACGGCAGCCTCACACCGTAGCCGAACCAGTGAACCCTCGTACTACTCTCCGCGCGGGCTTCCACTACCGCGTCTTCCCCGGCTCTGCGTCGTCCCCTTCCTAGGCCTCGCCGTCATACACCGCCGTGGTGCTCTCCGTGCAGCATGGTCAACGTGGTCAAGGAACGACTTCCATCAAAAGAGTACTGTACGTGGAGAGGCTGACAGCTGGGTCCACGGCCACAGCCCAGTTTTTTGTGATTTGCCAAGTAAGTCGCTTTGTCAGGCCGGTTGGGCTGCAAATCTTTCAAGACGAGGAGAGCTTTCATTCGGCTGGCCAAGAAAATGGCCCATCAGTAATGAGAAATGGGTTGTACATTTTTAAAACACATCAAACCGGCAATTAGTTTCAAATATCTTTTTTTCATTTCGAGATTTTAAATTACATTAAATTTTATGTGTGGAGAATTTGTTGGATTTTATATTGATATACATTTATTTTTAAAATCAGTTTGAATGTGAGTCGAAATTTCAGGATTAAAAACATTTTGGACCGCACCGAAATATGCAAAATTTCGTATAATTTTTTAGCCGTGGCCACAATATGGGTTGTAATGCTAACAAAAAGAATATGGGCTCCAAAAAAAACCTTAAGAATTAGCAAATGGGCTGTAAATTATTAGAAATAATGGCAGATGGGCTGTATGCTGTATTCCACAGATTTGAGGCTTTCCTAAAAGAAGGTTGACGCACAAGAAGTGACTGTTGGATGTCCATCCAACGGCCGTCGTGCTTCTTCAATCTCTGTTCTTCCTGCTCCAGCCGCTCAAACAAGCGCCGGCGGGACTGCCTGCTCCCTCCTCCCCGCGGTCGGCTGTGCTGCCGCGCAGGCCTCACCACCCCACCATACTCCCGTCACTGGCCTAGCAATCCATCTACTCACCCACACCTGTTGTTATTCTCCGGCGATGGCAGACGAACCAGTAAACCCTCGTACAGTCGTACTCCCCTCCGCGTCGGAAACAACTGTCGAGTCTTCCCAGCCTCCGTGTCATTCCCTTCCTAGGCCTCGCCGTCGTCCACCGCCCTGGTGCTCTCGGCGTGGCCTGGTCAACATGGTCAACGACCGACATGCATCTGAAGTGGAATGTACATGGAGAGGCCGACAGCTGGGTCCACGGCCGCATGCAAGGAAATGCCTCCTTATTACGCGCAAAATAATGATTCCTCCACCTGACATCAGGGACCCACCGAAAGGGCCTTTGTATTTCGCGGAAAAAATGTTACCACCACTGACAGCTCAGACCCACCAGCTATATGTTTGCACGCAAGGAAGTGCCTCCTTATTACGCACAAAAAATGAATATTCCCCCTGTTAGCCGGGACCTAGTATAGTGGCAGGCTGACTTGTGGGCCTACTAAGTTGATGGGGATGGAGGGCTTTGTCAACTTAGTCAATATGCACGATTCTAGCTCTAGTGACCGTACGATGTCCATCCAATGGCCGTAGTGCTTCTTCAACCTCTGGTCTTCTTGCTCCAGCCGCCCAAACCAGCGCCGGTCGTGCCTCGTGCTCCTGCCTCCCGTGGCCGGCTGCGATGCGGTGGAGGCCTCACTGCCGCCTACTACTCCCACCGCTGGCCACGCCATCCCTCTACTCACCCACACCCCCTGTTATTCTGCGGTAACGGCAGCCTCACACCGCAGCGAACTAGTGAACCCTCGTACTCCTCTACGCGTGGGCATCCACTACCGCGTCTTCCCCGGCTCCGTGTCGTCCCCTTGCTAGGCCTCATCGTCATCCACCGCCCTGGTCCTCTCGGCGCGGCATGGTCAATGTGGTCAAGGAACGGCTTCCATCGGACATGGACTGTACGTGGAGAGGCTGACAGCTGGGTCCACGACCGCAGCAAGGAAGTGCCTCCTTATTACGTGCAAAATAATTATTCCTCCACCTGACAGCGGGGACCCACCGGACGGGCCACCGTATTTCGTGAAAAAAAACATTTCCCCCTGACTACTGGGACCCACCAGCTACACCTTCGCACGCAAGGAAGTGCATCCGGGCAAAAAAAATGATTCGTCCCCTTGACTGCTGGGACCCACCAGCTACATCTTCGCACGCAAGGAAGTGCGTCCGGGAAAAAAACAAAATGATTCTCCCCCCTGACTGCTGGGACCCCCCAGCTACATCTTCGCAGGCAAGGAAGTGTCTGACAGTCGGGACCCACCTGGTCGAAGTATACGTAGCGTTGTCATTCTGGTCGCGAACGTGTACGTACATACTGGTCGTTGTAGAGGCGTGCACGTGTCGTAGTAGAGGCGCACACGTAGCATGTACACGTACATACGACGGCCAGGGTGCAAGAAAGAAAATACGGCCACATATGTGTACATACGGGCGGGGTCTCGAACGCCTACTCGCGCATACGTATGACCAGGGCTCGTGTACATGGCCGGGTCGGAACGGAGAAACAGCGTCGTCGTCGTGTTCATGGGGAGCCAACCGGCTGGGTCGAAATGGAATGCATGATCGTGTTCATCGGGAGGGCTTGGACGGAATAGGCGATGGAAACAAGGCCTAGCGTACCGCAGAATGGAGGAAACGGCCTTGTGTTCGACCGGCCACGTTCAAAACGGGGGTCCTGTTGATCGGGAGGGGTGTGGCGTATCGCAAAACGGAGGAAACGGACCTCCTACGGTCAAAACGGGGGTCCTATTGATCGGGAGGGGTGTGGCGTACCGCAAAACGGATGAAACGGACCTCCTACGGTCGAAACGGGGGTCCTGTTGATTGGGAGGGGTGTGGCATACCACAAAATGGACGAAACGGACTTGTGTTGGAGCGCTACGGTCGAAACTAGGGTCCTGTTCATCAGGAGGGGCGTGGCGTACTGCAAAACGGGACTCCACGGGATACTGTTCATCTCCACGGTCGACCTCCTCCAGCCTCCACAGGCTACCGTTGACCTCCTCCAGCCTCCACCGCGTGCTACTCCACCGGCTACTGTTCAACCACCCCTCCACGGGCACCCCTCCACCGTCTACTGTTCATCGAGCCCTCCACACCACGGGGTCATGTTCATCTAGAGGCAACGCCACCGCTCACTGTTCAT